>NC_057758.1:3479380-3494269 GCF_004010195.1 Chiloscyllium plagiosum
TGTCTGTGTCTGTGTATGGGACTGGGTGCGTATGTGCGTGGATGGGCGTGAGTGGGTGTGTATGTGGTGGTGTGTGCCTGTGTGTGTCTGTTTGTGTGGTTTGTGTGTGCATCTGAATGCGTCTGTCATCTGTGTGTGCGTGTGTGTGTATGTGTGTGTGTGATCATCTGTGTGTTTGTGTACCTATGTGCGTCTGGGCGTGTGTCTCTATGCGTCTCTGTGTCTGCCTGTGTGCTCATATCCAATCCCTCCACAGATCTGAACATTCAGGATGGATCAAAAACACTCAGAGACAGAGGGAGAGACCAATTGGCAGACACCGTCCTCAATATTTATTGCCAGTATGGCAGAGGGCAGGATCATAAGGATGTACGAGGCTTCAGTATCAAAAGAAGCTGTGTGGAAGGGAAGGATCGGGAGTCTGTGACTGCCATCTCCCCATCCCCATTATATCCATTCCACCGCGTGCTCACACATGGAAGACGGAGAGCGTCTGGACCATCAGCAGATCTAAAATCACCAACTCCTTCGCCTGGCAACAATGGGTGCCCTGGTAGCACTTGGCTGTGATCTTCAGCTCGTCCCCTCGACAGGGCTGCTCTCAGCACAGGCCTCTCACCACCTCGCATTTGCCTCCAGTCTCAGCGAACATAACCAGCGGAGTCAGCTCACTCGCTCACCACATCGGGATTACCGACGTTGATCGATGGGCATGTCTCACCTGAACAGCCAGGAGGGGGCGTGAATAGGGTCGGAGGGATCACGCATTTCCAACATTAGTCTCCGCAAACAAACACCCATGCAAAACTTTTGACTCTGTTACTTATTTTCCATTTTCTGACAGAGTGTGGATGTGAGGCATTGGGAATCTACCACCACGCCCAGAAAATAAACCTCTAATCCTGCCCCAGAAACCTGTGTCTCCCAATTGCTCTGTTCTCCAGCTTCAACGTAGATATCGAATTCAATGATTGCTGTCTATTCACACGGGCTGTGCCTGACCGGCAGGATCTGGCAACATATGTGGGTGCCTACTGGATTGTCACAGAGACTTGTGCTGAGGCACAAGAGAAAGAGTTTCTTTTTATTATTTTAAAGGCATCAAGGGGTGTGGCGTGCAATTGGGAAATTGATGATAAGTGAGAGGATCAGCTGTCAGCAAACTGAGGGACTGATCGGCTGAATCCTGCTCTTAGGTAATGTATTTCTGGATCTCACCTTGTGTGTGTGTTTGTGCTTCCCTCTGGCTGGCTGTCCATCTGTTTGCTTCACTGGTCCTCAAAGGCTCAGTGCCAAGCAAACAGGAGGCTCTGCCAGAGAACGGACTAACAGGGAATGGAGGGTGCCTGGGGCTAGTAGGGTTGTGTGAAATCAGCTTGGGCCAGCAGTCTCCTTGCAAACTGAGAACCAGCCTCTCAACAAGCCCCCGCACGCCTTATGTGGTGGCGATTCACCTTGGTAGATGAAATGCCTCCCTGGCAAAAGGTCGGCCACGGACAGAGACAGGAGTTCAAGGAGGAGGAAGAATACTCCTTTCATCTTCAGGTGAGTTCCTCCGAACCTGGAGAAAGCAGAGCGAATTTGAAACCGTTTACATTCCCAGTTGCTCTGGAATTGTTTCCAACAGCCCCACGTCAAGGGGCAAGTGAGAGTTAACCCTCCAACCTGTTATCTGGAGACAGCAGAAAAACATCGGACTGTAAATATTGGCAAAGACTCCCAACGCCTATCTTTGTCTCTCACTTTGTTTCTGTCTTGTCCTCATACTCTCAACCTTATTTCTATTTTGCTTTCACTTCATCAATCTTATGTTTCCCACTCTCTGTCTTTCTCTCACCTTCTGTCTACCTCTTTTCTTGCTCACTCTCCCTGTCAGTCGCTCTCTTTATCTCTCTGGCTGTGCCTGTACCCCTGTTTCACTGTCTCACACCTTCTCATCTTTCTCACTCTCTCTGTCATTCTATTGTCCCATTTACTCCCTCACTGCATCTCCCATGTATATCTTACTCTGTTTTTTTTTGTTCCTGTCTCTCGGCCTTTCACTCGCACATTTCTCTCATACTGTCTCCTCTTTCTCATATATTGCCGAATCTGCCTTTTTCTTTCACTGTCTCTCTGTCATTCTTGCTGACACTCTCATGCCATCTACATCTATATTTATTTATGTATGTATATATCATTCTTTCATCTCTTTCGCTATCGCTTCTCACCCTTACTCACACTGACTCACTCATTGTCTCTCGTCTCAGTCTCAGTCACTATGTAACAATCGGAGTAACTCCATTTCGCTTACCACCTCCCACTCTCTCTGCCTTCCTTATAGCTGTGAATTTGCGTGTCTCTCATTTTTCCCTGTCGTTTCTCCCTCTCTCAAAAGTTCTGCCATTCTGTCTCTATCTGTCGTGCTCTCTGCTTCGCTGTCTGCCTCTCTCCGCCTCTCTCACTCTCCACTCCTCTCTATAACGTTCTCACACACTGTCTCTTGCTCTCAATCTCTCTCTCTCTTTGTCTCTGTCTGTCTCTCACTTTCCCAATGCAGCTGTCTGATTTCTTTGTCGACACTGTTCGCTGTTTACACTGATTTGCAGATGTTGATTCCGGATTCTGCTCCCACTGAACTTTCACCAGTAGTTTTTCCTGTGAAACACTTTCCTGACTTAGACGTCCGGACTATATCCCCTGCTTCACCTTCTTTCCTCCAAAGTGCACTTCCCTTGTCTGAGGGTTCGTCTTGGGTGTTGCTGTTCAGCGCCGGGATACTGTGAGGAGCGATTATGTACAAGATCCGTCCGAACTCCTTGGAGCTGTGTTTCCTGATTAAGAGCTTTTGCCCGAAACTTCGGTTTTACTGCTCCCCGGATGCTGCCTGAACTGATGTGCTTTTCCAGCACCACTCAAATCTAGACTCTGATTTCCAGCATCTGCAGTCATTGTTTTTACCTTGTTCTGAACCGAACATCCCCACAACGAGACGATTAGACTGTCATCGTTCCTTGGAGTAAGGAACTCGACAGGCTGATTCCATGATTGCTTTAAATCATTCATATCTGTTCTCACCCTATGGTTGCACTAGCTCACTGCATCGTCATTTCAGAGACCCGTTCGAAATTTCACCACCCCCATCACTAGCCAATCTGCTGGTCATTTTCTCCAATCTCACAGGGCGTCAGAGAGACGGCTGTTCGAAGGTATCTGTTTAGAATCCCAATGGTAGAGAAGCAGAATACTGAATGGCCTGTACAGCGTGGATGTTGAGAAGATGTTTTCATTGGTGGCAGAGACGAGAATCCGAGGCACAGCCTTGAACTAAAGGGTTGACCTTTCAGAACGGAGATAATGAGATCTTCTTTTCAGCCAGATCGTTGTGGATCTATGAAATTTGTTGCCATACACGTCTGTAGATGTCAGGTCATTTAATATATTTTATATAGAGATCGATAGCTTTTGAGCATCAAGGGTGTCAAGTGTTGCGGGGACAAAGCAGGAAATGAGGTAGAGAAACCAATCAGCCAAGAGTGAATGGTAGAGCGAGCTCGGTGGGCTGAATGACCTATCTTCTTCCTCCAAAGTATTTAACCATTCGGCCTATCGAGTTCACACCGGCGCTCCAAGTAGCATTCCGGTCTATATTTTTGCAGAGATCCAGCCTGCACAACCCTGTGACATTGTGGGAAAACGTCCCATGGCCAATTCACCCGCCCCTGCACAGCTTTGGACTGTGGGAGGAAACTGGAGCACCGAGAGGAAACCCATGCTCATACAGGGAGAATGTGCAAACTCCACACCGACAGTCCCTAGAGACTGGAAATGAACCTATGTGCCTGGCGCTGGAAGGCAGCAGTGCTAACCACTGAGCGAAATTACTACTTGCGCTCCTGGTAGATAGCGATCCAGAGCACATCTCCCACCACAGGAGCAGAAGTGTCCATTCAGCACATCAAGTCTGTCGTGCCATTTAATGGGACTACAGCTGATCTGACCAATCTCTCCTGCAGCGTCCCTGTCTTTCCCCCTTAAACCATAATTCCACACTCATTAAAAATCTCTCTCATTCTTAAACTTGGATATACTGAATAACCCAGTATTTTCAGCCCTCTGCGGTAAAGAACTAAATAGATTCACGTCCCTCACAGCACAATCACTCCAATATTGTGGAGATCCCACAGCACTGACACTCTGAGAGTACCTACACCCTCAGCTCTCACCATCTGACAATGCCTATTCCCTCAGCACTGAACCCAAACAGTGCCCATTGCCTCAGCACTGAACTTCCAACAGTCCGTCACTCCCTCAGATCTGAACGTCCGATCATGCGGCGCTCCCTCAGCACTGAACATCCAACAGCCCACTCTGACATTGCCCACTCCCTCAGCACTCAACGTCTAACAGTATGGCACTTCCTTAACACTCCCGCCAACAATGCGGAACTCCCTCAGCACTGAGTGTCTGACAAAAGGGCACACCCTCAGTACTGAGCCTCCAACAGTAAGGAGCCCTATCTGAACTGAGCCTCTGACAGTGCAGAGTTCCCTCATATCTGAAACTCTGACAGTGCGGCAAATCCTCAGCTCTGATACTCTGACAGTGTGATACTCCCTCAGCGCTGACAATCTGTCAGTGTGGCACGCCCCCAGCGCTGACCCTTCAACAGTGTGTCATTACCTCAGCACAGACGCTCCAACAGTGCGGCACTCCCTACGACAATGTGGAGCTCCATCAGCACTGACACTCCAACACAGCCGAGCGCCCTCAGCCTTACCTTGCATCAGTGCAGCGCCCCCTCAGCACTGAATCACCGACAGACGAGCGTTTCCTCAGAACTGACCCTCCAACAGTGCAGCGGTCTATCAGCAGTGACCCTCGAAAGTGTGCTTTCCCTCAGCACTGACCCTCGACAATGCATGCTCCCTAAGCGCTGACCCACAAACAATGCAGCATTCCGTCAGCACTGAGACTCCGAATGCATGGCACTGGCTCAGCAATGACCCTCCAGCAGTGCGGATGCCCCGATCGCTAAAGCTCTGGCAGTGCCCACTCCCTTAATACTGACCCTCCAACAGTGTGGCGCTCACTCTACATGGACCCTTCGACCATGCACAGCTCCATCAGCACTGACCCTCTGATAGCGCGGAGCTCCCCTAGCACTGACCCTCCGATAGTGGAAACTCCCTCCCACTGACACTCCAATAATGCAACACGCCCTCAGCACTGATCATCTGACCGTGTGTGCCCCGTCAGCACTGGGCCTCGGACAATGTGGAGTTCCCTCAGCATTGTCCCACCAACGTGGGTCACTTTCTCAGCACTGACCTTCTGGCAGTGCTGTCCTGCCTCAGCGTGATCCCTCATCCTGTGCAATGCTCCCTCAGCGCTGACCGTCCAACTGTGCCCATTATGTCAGCACAGACCCTCCATCCGTGTGACATTTCTTCAGCACTCATCTTGCGACAGTGAGGCACTCCCTCAGCAGTGACCCCCGAACGTGTGGTGCTCCCTCACCGCTGACTCTACAAGAGTGCCTACTGATGCAGTTCTGATCCTCCGACCGTGTGGCAATTCAACAGTTCTGCCCCTGCAACAGTTTGGCCTTCCACAGCGCTGGCACTCTGAAAGTGGAGATACCCTCAGCACATACGCCCTAACAGTGGCCACTCCCACAACGCTCCAGAAGTCCCACGTTGCCGCAGCACTGACACTGCAACTGTGTGGAGGTGTTCGACAGTGTGGCACTCCCACAGCACTGACCCTACAACAGTGGGACACTCCCTCCAACAGAGCAGAGTAGCCTGAGCACTGAGGCAATGTCAGATCCACTCTCGCCCTTCACTGACCCAATGACAATGGTGCACATCCTCAGGACTGATCGTCCAACAGTGCGACACTCCCTCAGCGCTGGCCCTCTGATACAACCGAGCTCCCACAGCCTGAAACTGCGTCAGTACAGCACTCCGTCAGTGCTGAGCCTCGGACTGTTTACGTTTCCTCATTACTGACCCACTAACAGTGCAGCGCTCTATCAGCACTCACCTTCCAAACTGCATGCTCCCAATGCACTGACGCTCGACAGTGTGTTATTCCTCAGCACTGACCCTCTAAGAGTTCCACAATTCCTCAACACTGACAGTGCGGAGCTCCATTAATGCTGACCCTTCGACTGTGTTTTACTTCACCAGCACTGACACACCAACGGTGCTGTGCTTCCTCAGCAGTGATCCTCTGACAGCGCGGAGCTCCCTCAGCACTGACCCATCAAATGTGTTGCGCTCCCCAGCACTGAACCGCCAACAGCGCGGCATTCCCTCAGCACTTACCCACCAACGGTGCTGTGCTTCCTCAGCACTGATCCTCTGACAGCGAGACGCTCTCGCAGCACTGAACCACCAACAGAGCAGCGCTCTCTCAGCATTGACCTTCTAACAATGCCCACTCCCACATCACTGATCCAGCGACAATGTGGAGCACACTCTGGTCTGACCATCTGACAATCCAGAGCTCCAACAGCACTACCCCTCTAGCAGTGCGGCACCCATCAGCAATGACGCTCTGAGAGTGCCCACTCCTTCAGCACTGACCCTCTGACATTGCGGCATTCTCTCAATACTGACTTGTCTTTCCCCAGCATCGACCCTCCAATAGTACTGTTCCCGTTAGCACTGAATCCCTGAGGATGCAGAGCTCCTTCGGCACTAAACGCCCAATTTCTCTTCGACAATGTGGAACTCCCTCATCACTGACCCTTTGATAGAAAGACACTTCCTCAACACTGACTATCCAAAACTGGGGCACTCCACCAACACTGACTTTCGAGATTTTGGCATTCCCTCAGCACTGACCGTCTGAATATGCCCACTTCGTCAGCGCTAAACCTCCTATAGAGCCCACACTCACAACTCTGAATGCACAAGTGTGCCCACTCCCACGACACTGTCCATACAACAGTGCTGCACTTCCTCAGCACTGACAGTCCGTCAGTGTGGAACTCGTTCAACACTGACCCACAAACAGTTTGTGGCTTCCTCAGCACTGACCCTATGACAGGTGCCACTGTCCTTCAACACTGGCATTCGGAACATCAAGAGCTCGCTCAGCCCAGAGACTTCACCAGTGTGACACGACCACAGCACTAAGCCTCCAACACTGTGGCACTCCATCCGCTCTGACCTTGCAACAGTGCCACGCTCACTCAGACCTGACACTCCGACAGTGTGGAGCTCTGTCAGCAATCACCCTCCAATAGTACGGAGATCCCTCAACGCTGAAACTCCGACAATGTGCGGCTCACCACCGAGTCTTCAACGATGTGGCACTCTCTCAGCATTGACCATCGAACATTGCAGCAAGCCTTCTGAATTGATCTTCCAATAGTGCGGCACTTCCTCAGCACTTACCCTCTGACAGTACGGCACTCTCTCTGCACTGACCCACCATTAGTGCTGCGCTCCCTCAGCACTGGCCTTTCGAAAGTGTAGCACGCCATCAGGTGGTCACTCAGCACCAACCCTCCAAATGAGGAAACTCCTTCAGTACTCACACTCCGGCAATACTAGCTCCGTCAAGCTGACTCTGCTATAGTTTGGAACTCCCTCCGTGGTGATCATCCAACAGTGTGGCACTCCCTCAACACTTACCCTCCAACAGAGTGTCATTCCCTCAGGCTGACCATCTAACAGGGCCACACTCCCTCAGGACTGACCCATCAACAGGAGCGAACTCCCTCAGCACTGACCTTTTGACATTATCAGCATGCCCTCACCACAGACCCCCCAACAGGATAGCATCGCCTTCGTGCTGTCCCCCTGAGAGTGCTGCATTCCCTCAGCATGAACCCTGTGAAAGTCCCTACTCCCTGAATACTGACTCTCTGACAGTGCGGAGAACCCTCCACACTGATTATCAATCAGTATGGTACTCACATGTCACTGACTCTCTGAAATTCCACACTCCCACAGCACTGAACATGTAACAGAGCGGCGCTAATTTAGCACTGTGCCTCCGACTGTGGGGTATTCGCTTCAGCGCTGACCGTCCGACAATGCGGCTGCACTGACGTTTCGACAGTGTGGGACTCCCTCTGCTCTGACCCTCCAACAGTGCGACACTCTAACATTATCAGTTCCCTCAGCACTGACACTCTGACAGTGCGAACTCCCTCTACACTGACCCTTTGACTGTTCCTGCTCTTTCAGCACTTACTCTCCGACAGTATGGAATCCCCTCTGCACTGATCCTCCAACAAATAAGCGCCCCACAAGACTGACCCTCCGAAAGTGCCCGCTCCCGCAGCACCGACGTTCCACCAGTGCATGTGCACTCAGTGCTCTCGCTCCGATAGTGCACGGTCCCCTACTCCAACAATGCAGTGCTCCTTTCGAACTGGCCCTCGACAGTGCGTCACTCCCTCAGCACTGACCTTCTGACAGTGCAACACACCCTTACTAGTGACCTTACAATGGTGCGGCACATCCTCAGTGCTGACTTTCCGACAATGCGGCAGTCCATCAGTACAGAACCTCTGACAAAGCCCTTTCTTTCGGCACTGAATCTCCGACAGTGCAGCACCCAGTAAAAACTGACTTTCCACAGTGGGGAGCTCCCTCAGCGCTGACACCCCGACTGTGCCCGCTCCACCAGCACTGGCCATCCAACAGTACCCACTGCCTAATCGCTGACCCTCCAACAGCGCGACACTCCCGCAGCACTGACCCTCCAATAGTGGTCGCTCCTTCAGCAGTGTCGCTCCATCAATGCCCACTTCCTCAGCACTGATTTTCAAATAGTACGGCACTCTCTCAATGCTGAACCTCCCACAGTGCAGTGATCCCACAGCACTAACCCTCCAACAATATACTGTATCTGAGCACTGACCCACCAACAACACCATCTGCCTCACAACTGAACTTCTAACTGAGCCCATATCCTCAGCACTGATCCTTTGATAGTGCTGTAACACACAGCACTGACCATGTGACAGAGCCTGCTTCCCCAGCACTGAGCATCTAAGGGAGACTGCTTCCTCAACACAGTGTGTCTCACAGAGCCGACTCTGTCAACACTGACCCTCTGACAAAGTCCCCTTCCTCAGCAATGACCATCCAACAGTGCGTTGTTCCATCAGCACTGACCTTCTGACAGTGCTGTGGTCCCTCAGCACTGACACTCCGTCAGAGGCCGCTCCCCCAACACTGTGCAGCTGACAGTCCTGACTCCCCATCGATTGACTGCCCAACAGTGTGCAGCAGCCTAAACACTGACCTCTGAGAGGCATGAACATCCCCAGACATCATGATGATTGTCTCCATCCTATTCTTCTGGTTGGAGCTGAACAGACTTACAATGGGTGAAGTGGGATTTTGCCACGTTGCGATGGCACTGTGATTGTGACCAGGTTGGAGTTATAAGATACCAAAGTACGTCCCCATTTTCTGGCATTCCCCTCCCACTTACCCCACCCAGGCCCCCTAAATCCTGGTCAGTGTGAGCACACACTATTCCTAACGAGTAATGAGAGACAGACAATACCCAGTGATCAATGCAGTGAATTTTATTGCCTTGTTTCAGAAAACAGTGGCTCAGACTATTATCGTGTATACGTCATTAAGCTGAACCCGAATTTCAGAATGGGCGGACAGCATCAGTTGAACCTCAGTCATGCCTCGCCTTGTGACACATTTGGTTTTTCCTCCCTCAGCTATTCCAACAGCAGTACTTGTTCCCGGCACATATCCCATTGAGAGTAGTCTCACTCTTGTCACACGGCCTTTGTTTACAAGTTGCACCCAAACTCTTACAATCGCTGAAGAAACCTGGGAAGCAGAAAACGCGTTTCATTATTATCAACAGTCAGTGTATACGTAGGGTTCAACCAAGAGATTGAGAGAGCTATACTGTGCAGTGTAGTTTCACGGAGGGATAGGGAAAGAAGAGCTATCCAAAGTGCTCAAAGTGTGTTCTAACCGATACTGAGAACACAACTGTGCACTGTGCTAATGTGTGGTGCAATTGAGTGTTTTCAAGCAGAATTGTGCATAATGATTTAGTGTGGTGTAACTGAGAAATATAGATAGCAGAATTGTGAACTGTTCTTTACATTTACTGCAGGTGAGTGACATTGTGAGCAGAATTCTGCACTGCGCATTTTATGTGGTACAACTGAGAAATGTTGAGAGCAAAAATTGCACTGTGCTTTATATTTGGTATAATTGAGAAATATTGCGAGCAGATATGTGCACTGTGCATTATATGGGCTGTATGTGAGGAACATTGCGAGCATAATTGTGTATGCTGTTTTCTGTATGGTGTAACTGAGAGATATCGGGAGCAGAATTGTGCACACTTCCTTATATGTGGTGCAATGGATAATTATTTAGAGAAGAATTGTGCACTGTGTTTTAAGTACGGTAAAAGTGAGGGACACCGAGAACAGAATTAGGCATCTTGATTTAAGGATATCAGCACTGACACATAAAGTGGAGATGTACCGTTATGCCAATTGGAAACCAACTTTTCAATCGGCTGAATAAGAAGATTTAGTGTGGAGACGGGGTGACTTTTACCTGAGATGTAATAATCCATCTGCTATTGCGGCTTCTAAAAGGATGAAATGGTTTATCTAAACTTTGAAATTGCTTCTTCCCAACAGTTCTTGTGCCGTGAAAGAAAACTATTTGCCTTTTTTGAAATGTCCATGTTCTTCCTGTTAATTGTATACCTGGAACCTTTTCTGAAAATGTCCATGGATAAGCCCCAATGATAAGAGAAACAAAACAATTTGGCATCTCTGGCCTAACAAGCTAGGTTTCAGTGTGGAACCTTACTTTTCCTGTATGACCACAAGCTGGGATCATTTCAATTTGGAGATCAGAGCGATGCACATTTCTCCGAGTGAGGTCAAACGATTGGGAGCAAAATTCTTGGAGAACGGACTAGCTCACATTGAAGCAGGGATGTCAAGAAATCTCCAATGGTGCCTCACGGGACCATGTGAAACAAACTCTAGCACAGGGCATCAGGCATTGCCTCAACATTATATTGTTTCAAGAAATGGCTTAAAGGCAGAGAGATAGAGAGCGAGAAATAGACAGCGAGAGACAGAGAGAGAGGAAGAGATAGGCAGAGAGAGGCAGGCAGATAGAGAAGCAGAGACAGAGATAGTGATAGAGGGAAACAAAGATTATAAAGAGAAGTTGAGAGAGAGAGGGATAGAGATAGAAAGAAAGAGAGAGAGAAAATGCAGATACGCAGAGACAGAGATAAGGATAGTGATAGAGGGAAAGCGAGATCATAAAGAGTAGCAGAGACAGAGATAGAGATAGAGAGAAATGGAGAGACAAACGGAGAGACTGAGAGCGACGGAGGCAAAAAAGACAGAGAAAGAGAGAGGTACAGAAAGAACAAAATGTGTGTGAGAGAGTCAGTGGTGAGGGGAACAGCTTAAAGGAGTTTTAAGGATCATGTTTTCATTGTAGTAGCCCCCTCTCAACGTAAATGCATAGCCTCTCGTATTAGACATTTCAACTCTGGGAAAAAAAAAGATTCTGACCGTTAACTCTATCTATGCATCTAATGATTTTATAGACTTCGACCAAGTCTGCCCTCAGCCTCCGCCGCTCCAGGGGAAACATTTGATAATGATGTAGAGGTGCCAGTGTTGGACTGGGATAGATAAAGTTAAAAAGTGGACAACACCAGGTAATAGTCCAAAAGGTTTATTTAGAAGGCTTGCTTTCGAAGCGCTGCTCCTTCATCAGTTCGATGTTGGGTCAGGATCATAGGACACATTATGTATCGTAAATGATCTAAGTACTTCCAAATAAAACTGTTGGAGTATAACCCTGTGTTTGTATGATGTTTAACTGAGTTTTCCTGGCCTCTTCTTTATAGTACATGTCCTCTCATCCAGGCAACATCCGGGTAATCCTCTTCCGCATTCTCTCCATTGCCTTCACATCTTTCAAATAATTGTGGTGATCCTCATTGAACGCAACATTCAAGCGTTCAAGCAAACTCTTACAAAGCTACAACATGATATCCTGCCTCTGGTACTCATTTACCAGACTAATCAAGGCGATCCTGCCATATTCATTCTTTCCGACCTAATCTACTGGCATAGCTACTTTCAGGGAGCTATTGACTTGAGTCTCAAGTTCCCACCGTACATCAATGCTGTTTCAGGTCCCTGTAACACGTCTACTTTACATTTCATCTCCGCAAAAATGCAGCAACTCACGCTTACCGTCATTCAGTGTGTCGAAGGGTCTGAGATACGGAGATCTGAAATCAGGAAATTAATCAGAGGTGTTGCAGAGAGTCCTGAGGGTGGAATAGAAGATGATCTGCTCAGCCATCACCTCCTTCAACAGCGGCACACACTGGATGGTCCAAACAGCCTATTTGTATCCCTACACATTATGACCTTAGAAATGTAATGTTCACAGCAGCCTCTCTGGGTGTGTGGGGATGGGAATGGGGGAGGGAGTGAAGGAGGTCTGATCGGAGTTATAATTCCAATGTCACAGAATCACCCGCAACGCAGAAGGAGGCCGTTCGGCCCGGCTTGTCCATGCCATTTCGGCAAGTGGGCAGTTCACCCAGCGCCATTCCGCTGCCTCTTCGTCATTTCTTTTCAAATAATCTCTTCCCGGAGGCTTCTGTTCGACCTCCCCAGCTCCCCATCGGGCAGGACGCTCGTTCCCCAAACCCCTCAGTGCTGGAAGTTTGCCTCCCTCACTCTGTATTTCTGCCTCCTTTACCAATTCCCTGAGCCCTCTAGTTGTTCAAAATCCTGTTTAAGAAACCGAACACACGGTGACCCAGGAAAGAAGAGCAAGGACGTTTTTGATTGTGCTGCACTTTTTCACCTTAACAGAACCAACATGAGACGATGCTGAAACAAGCCAAAGCAGCCCTGACCCAAATAAAAGGCAGTACAGGCTGAAAGACGGAATGGCATCCTCGGTTTCTCCCGTTTCCCCACACCCAGAGTGTTCCCTGCGATTTGCACTGACCTCCCAAATAAATGCCGCTTCGCAGTTCCCTGTCAGCAGTGTTGGGCTGCGCCATCACCAAGGCACAAAGAAGCAATATTGGAGATGTCCACATCATCAGGCTTGCTGCTCCGAGCTACAATGAGCAGGCTGGCACACTGCTGTTGTTTATATGGAGTCAGAGAGTCTGCTGTCGTTAATCATCACACATGTATGAACTAATATGCACGCACACGCACGCACAGACACACACACACACAGGCACAGATACACACACGTGCAGACACACAGACACACACACACACCAAGACACACACCCCTACAAACACATACACAAGGACACAAACACACACACCACCCCCACAAACACACACACCCCACACAGAAACACACAGAGAAACACACCGAGAGAACACAGATACACACCCAGACACACACGCTACCCCTCACACGCACACACACGAGCACACAGACACACACCCATGCACAGGCACCCACACACATACGCAAACACCCACACCTCCCCCACACACTCACACACACACCACACATACACACCCCACATACACAGCACCCCGCTGTTGTTTAAAAAGAATCAGTCTCCCGTGGGTAATAATCACACATGTGAATCAGCAGAGCTGTAACTCAGTTCCCCAACCGTCAGGATGGCTTCAACCATGATCTTGGTTGCTTGTCACACTACAGGTAACCCCACAAGCATGAAATACTCCTCCCATACGCTCTTACAACAATCAAACATGCACACTTACACACTCTCACACTTACACTCACAATTGCACACACACTCACAGTCGTCCTCTCACACACTTTAACTGTCACATTCACACATTCATACACACACTCACCCAATCACACACATATTCACACAGACCCTCCCAAATCCTCACACACTTAAACAGACCCTACATAGACACACTCATATCCTCACACAAAGACACACGTGCTCACGCACACACTCACAAACTCACAGTCACACTGTCAAAGACACCCACACATTCACACTCGCGCTCACACACGAAAGTACATCCTCACACACGGACACGCACACACAGATACTCAAACACCCACTCACACAGATGCGCCTCCCACACACTCACACTCACACACAAACACACACACTCGCACTTACACAACAAATTCACAAAAAGTCTTTAAACAGCGCCTTCCAAACTCACTGCCACCTTCAACTAGAAGGACAATGTCTGCAGGTATTATGGAACACTACCCTCGGCAAGTTCCCCTCCATTTCAATCACAACGCTGACACCCAAGTGCCACAAATGAATGAAAAGATCTTCCACCCACACTCACACACAATTGGTACAAACCCTATTTCCACACGTGCGCTTGCACTCACGTACACACTTACACAGAGGCCCTCCCCCACAGACACTCACACACTTGCATACAGTTTTACACTCTCCCACGCACACTCACATATGCACATGCAAACTTACACAAACCCTTCTTCTACACACGCATAAACTCAAACACAATAACACACTCTCCCATATAATAACACAAACTGACCGACACTCTCCAACACTCACACACTTGTGCATACTTACACAAATTGTCCTCCAACACTCACACACACTCACACACAATTGCGCAGACCCTCTTCCATACACTAACTCACTCAGACCGCTTATTCAGACTCTTTCCCACACAGACACTCACATATATACACGCACACAAACTCCTCCCCCACACACTGTCACTCACACACAATAGCACAGATCCTCTCCGACAAACTCACACATGCACAGACGCTGACAGAGAACCTTTCCCACACTCTCACCATCACACACTAAGTCAGAAACTCTCCCACACTCACACACACTTACACAGACCCACTCCCACACTCTCACATTCACTCTTACACA
>NC_057758.1:3494492-3501484 GCF_004010195.1 Chiloscyllium plagiosum
TCACACACAACCTCACACACACTCTCACACAAACTCACACACACACACTCACACACACTCTCACACACACACTCACACACACGTACATTCTCACACACTCTTGCACATAACCTGTCACACACTCACACTTACAACACACTTGAGCACACTTACATAGATCATCCTCCCACAATCACACACTCACACAATCACATACTCAATCACACTTGCATGAAACCCCACCCGCCTCCACATGCACACATACACACACACACTCATACACACACACACACACACACACATTCACTCTCTGTCTCAGTCACATTTACACAGACTGTCCTCCGGCAGGTCCATACACAAACTAACACAGAATCTGTTCCCCTACTCACATATTCAAACACTTACGCAGATCTTCCTCCGATATTCAATCTCACACACACTTAAAGAGACCCTTTCCCAGACATTCACACACAGACACTCAAACACGTACACAGACCCTCCAACCACACATACACATGTAGACGTACATGCACTTACACAGACCTTTGCATGCACACACTCAAACACACATATCATTCACTTACAGAGCCCCTCTTCCCATGCATTCGCACTCACACATTGGCACACGCTTCCACAGACCCTCTCCAACACGCTCACATCTACATAAAATCATTCACACATACTTACACATACAGTTACACAAACTTACACAGACCCTCCTCCAACACTCTCACAATCACACATTGATACATATTTCCACTGCTTCTCACCCAAACACTCACAGACACTCACAAATGTTCAAACACACTGGCACACAGAGGGACACACACTTCCACAGACTCTCCTGGCATGCACTCACATTCAGATACACTTACAGAGCGCTCATGCACATATTTACACTGAAACATTAACTTAAACATACATATTCACTCATGCGTACACTCACACATACACACACCCTCTGCCCACTCTCATGCTCACGCAGCTACAGAGTCTCTCTCGCACAGAGACACACTAACGTATTGACACACACATACACAAACCCTCCTCCCACACACTCATATTGACACAAAAACAAATCATACAAACTTACACAGAGCTGCCTCCCACGCTCACACAGTTACACAGACTCACACCTGCATAGCCCCATCAGCCACAGACACACTCACACACCTATACAGACCCTCTCACACGCACACTCACGCACACTTACACAAACTCACCTCCACTCACACAAATTTACGCACACGTTCCACTCTTACACACTTACACAACCTCTACCATACACTCAGAATCACACACACTTACACAGGCCCCCGTGCCACACTCACAGATGCACCCACACATTCTTAAACGGATCTTTTCATGTACTGTCACATACACACACACACACTTACAAAGATCCTCCAATCATGTGCACTCACATACATGCATGTACAAAGCACACACGCTTGCACAGACCCTCCAACACACTGACATTCACCGTCGCCCATAAAACAAACACTTGCTCACACTCACATATACACACAGACTCTCACACATACTCATTGTCTCATACAAACTTTACTGATGCGCCTCCCACTCACACACACCCTCACACTCATATATACACATGCACGCTGAAACAGTTTCTCCACCCACACACTCATATTCACACACACTGACACATACTGACACACACTTCCACCGACCCTCTCCCATGCATTCACACTAACACACACTCCTATGTGTTCACACAAACTCACATACAGTCACGGACACTTACATAGACGCTCCTCCCACACACTCACATTAACACTCGCATATGCACATGTACACTACTACTGGTCCTCTCACACACACCGAATCACACTAACATATACAGAATTACACAGACTATCCTTCCACACATTCTTTCACACTAGCATACCCATACACAGACCCTCCTTCCACAGACATGCACTCACATGCACATTCACACTTGCACAGTCTCTCCTCCCACACTCACAAGCACTTACACAAATCCTCTCCCACACACACATTTACAATTACACAGGGCCTCCTCTAACAAACACTCAAATCGCACAGAACTTGTTCACATAGTCACTCTACCACACTTAATTATGCAGACCCTCCTCCCACACATGACACACTCACTGACACACACACATATACACTTACACAGACCCTGTCCCACACACACACTCACAATTACACAGGACCGCCTCCCATACACTCACACTCAATTATACAGGCCTTGTTCCCACAGAGACACACTCTCACACACTCACATATATACACATGCACTTACACAGAACTTCCACCATACACTCACACGTGCACACGCACATACAAGCAAACACAATTGCAAAGTCTCTCTCTCACACACACGTACACACACTCGCACACACTTAAGCAGACATTCCTCCCCTACACTCACACACGCTCAAGCACTCATAAGCACATTCAGACACCCTCTCTCACACGCTCACACACACTTACACAGACCGTCTCACACACACACACACACATAGTCATGTCTACACATATTTGCACGGACCGTCCTCCCACAAGTACGCTCATTTACACAGGCGCTCGCATACGCGAATGCACACACACTTACGCATACATACACAAACTTGAACAGACTCTCTTCCACAAACTCGCAGTCACACAGACTACCATGCACACACACTCACAGCCTCTGCCCACGCACGCGCACAGTAACACATACATACACACACTCACAGACTTTTTCCCACGAACTCACACTCACTCACATACACACACACTTGCACGATTTGTCTCCCACACAAATATACTCACTCACACTCACATATACTCACACAAGCTCCCACTGTCACATAAGATTACACAGATCATCTACTCAAACACTTACACATACACACTCACACACACTTACTCAGACCATTTCCCATACGCACTCAAAAACACGACACGCACTTACACAGTCCCTCCTCCTACAATCACACTCACAAACACTGGCACACTTTCACAGACCCTCCTCCCACATACATGCACTCACACAAATTTACGCAGACTTTCCTCTCCTACACACACTTACACAACCTCTACCATGCACTCAGACTCACACACACTTACACAGACCCTCGTGCCACACTCACAAATGCACTCACATATTCTTACACGGATCTTTTCATATACTGTCACACACACACACACACTTACAAAGATCCTCCTATCATGTGCACTCACGTATATATGCGTGTACAAAGCACACACGCTTGCACAGACCCTCTCCAACACACTGACATTCACTCGCATACACCGTCTCCCATAAAACAAACACTTACTCACACTCACATATACACGCAGACTCGCACACATACTCATTGTCTCATACAGACTTTATTGATGCGCCTCTCATTCACACACACCCTCACACTCACATAAACACATGCTCACTGACACAGTTTCTCCACCCAGACACTCATATTTACACTCACTGACACATACTGACAGCACTTCCATCGACCCTCTCCCACACATTCACACTCACACACACTCCTATATGCTCACACAAACTCACATACAGTCACAGACACTTACACAGACGCTCCTCCCACACACTCACATTAACACTCGCCTATGCACATGTACACTACTACTGGCCGTCACGCACACACACACCGAATCATACTAACATATACATGCACAGAATTACACAGACTATCCTTCCACACATTCTTACACACTAGCATACCCATACACAGACCCTCCGTCCACACACATGCACTCACATGCACATTCACACTTGCACAGTCTCTCCTCCCACACTCACAAGCACTTACACAAATCCTCTCCCACACACACATTTACAATTACACAGGTCCTCCTCTAACAGACACTCAAATCGTGCAGAACTTGCTCACATAGTCACACTACCACACTTAATTATGCAGACCATCTTCTCACACATGACACACTCACCGACATACACTTACAAAGGCCCTGTCCCACACACACGCTCACAATTACACAGGACCTCCTCCCATACACTCACACTCAATTATACAGACCTTGTTCCCACAGAGACACACAGACTCACACACACACTCGCATATATACACATGCACTTACACGGAACTTCCACCACACAATCATAGGTACACACGCATATACAAACAAACACAATTGCAAAGACTCTCTCTCACACACACACGTACACACACTCACACACACTTAAGCAGACATTCCTCTCCTACACTCACACACACGCTCAAGCACTCATAAACACATTAAGGCACCCTCTCTCACACGCTCAATCACACTTACACAGACCTTCTCCCCCCCTCCCCACACACACACACTCATGTCCACACACATTTGCCGGGACCATCCTCCCACAAGCAAACTCACTTACACAGATCCTCGTATACGCGAATGCACACACATTTATGCATACATACACAAACTTGAACAGACTCTCTTCCACAAACTCACAGTCACACAGACTACCATACACACACACACTCACAGCCTCTGCCCACGCACGCACACACTAACACATACATACACACACTCACAGACCTTTTCCCACGAACTGACACTCACTCACATACACACACACACTTGCACGATTTGTCTCCCACACAAATATACTCGCTCACACTCACATATACTCACACAAGCTCCCACTGTCACATAAGATTACACAGATCATCCACTCAAACACTTACACATACACACTCACACACATGCTCAGATCATTTCCCATACGCACTCAAAAACACGACACCCACTTACACAGTCCCTCCTCCTACGATCACACTCACAAACACTGGCACACTTACACAGACCCACCCCTCCCCTCACCTCTCCACACAGACACAGGAACGCAGACTATCACAGATCCTCCTCCCTCACTCATACATACTTGCACAGAGCCTCTTCTGCAACACTGACACACACTTACGGAGTCCCTACTCGCACACTCGCACATTCGCACATGCACACAAACACATCTCCCATGAAGACACACATTTATACAAATCCTTCTCTAATACTCACCCTCTCACATACATGCACATGTTTTCTAACACACAGTCAATCACACTTGCACAGACCTTCGTTCCACATTCGTACACCCATGATCACACAGTGACACACACTTACACGGATCCACTCCCCATACCCAATTCCCCCCCACACGAACTCACATAGACACTGTTACACACATTGACACAAATACTCACACACTCACGCGTGATCACTCAGGCCCTCTACATACGCCCACTAACTCACCCTCATACTTGCACAGATCATGGGTCAATGTATTTGTGAGTATGTGTGAGTACATGCAAGCGTGTGGGTTAAGGTGCGATGTAAGTGAATATGTGGCATATGTGAGTGTGTTTGAGTGTGTGTATGTGGGAGAAGTGTGTAAGTGTGCATGTGTACACGTGAATATGCGTGTGGGAGACAGATAGTCTGTGTCTGTGCGTGTGAATGAGTGTAGGAGGAAGGTTTCTGTAAGTGTTTGTGAATGGGAGAGGAAGGTTTGCGCAAGTGTATATGTGTAAACAGGTGAGTGTGTGTATGGAGCCGGTGTCTGTGCAAGTGTATATGAGTGCTTCTGGATGGGTGGGATGCCAGTCTGTGTAAATCTGTTTGAGTGTGTGAGTGCGTGTGAACGTCAGTGTTTGGGAGAGGTTCTGTGTGAGTCTGTGTGAGTGTGAGGTTGTGGGAGGAAGTTCTCTGTAAGTATATATCGATACACTCTCACGCACTCACATTTATATTCGCACATTCTCATACACACATACCCATGTAGACTCTTACACAGAAAGTGCACACACGCACACACTCACGCACATATACATGTCCTCTCCCAAACACACTCACATAATCTAAGGCAGACCCGCCTTCCTCCCTTGCATCCACACTCACTGCCACTTATACAGACCCTCTCTCTCGCTCACACACAATCACAAAGACACACACAGAAACACTCACACCCTAACGCACACCTGCACAGGCCGTCCACCAACGCACTGACATTCACGAACAGTCACATGACTTTGCACAGACGTAGAATCCCTAACCCCCACACGCACTCTCACAAACTCACTTATGCAAATGCACACCTCACACAGTCATTCTGACACAGAATCTCCATCTACATTTAGATACTCGCACTCACACATCTGTACATGCCCTCTCTCCCACACACACACTCACCGAGATTCAAACACATTTAGGCAGAACCTCCTCCTGCACTCACACAAATACTTACATTGACTCACGCCCACACACAAATTCACACGCACGTACACAGATTAACTTCCACAAACACGCACACGCACCCACTCACTCACATTTAGATAGACCTTCTCCCCTACACACTCACAAACACTTAGTCAAACACTCTTTGATGCACTCACATGTACTTACAGAGACCTTTCTCCCACTTACTCACACTCACGCACACTTTCACAGAACCACTCCCACATACTGGCACTCACACGCACTCACACACACTCACACACTCACATTGACTTACACAGACCCTCATCCTTCACACTCAACTACACTAACATACGAGGTAAAAACAATGACTGCAGATGCTGGAAACCAGATTCTGGATCAGTGGTGCTGGAAGAGCACAGCAATTCAGGCAGCATCCGAGGACAGGCAAAATCGACGTTTCGGGCAAAAGCCCTTCATCAGGAATAAAAGGAATAAAGGAATACACTAACATACATTTGCACGACCTCGTCCCATACACACACGCTCTCATGTACACACGCACACTCACATATACCTTACTCCTACATTCACACACAGATACACAGACTTTCCTCCCAAACTCACACTAAACACACCTACACAGACCCTCTTCGCCCCCCATACAAAAACACACACTCATATGTACTCAGGCGCATTTATATAGACTTTCTCCCACATACACTCAAACACACTCACATGTACCACATATTCACTTACATCGAACTTTAACCCACACATTTACAAAAGCTCACACAAACTCACAA
>NC_057758.1:3501706-3538135 GCF_004010195.1 Chiloscyllium plagiosum
CCACTCCCAAACACACATACACACACCAACACCGACCATTCTCCCATCCTGCACTCACCATTCTTACACAAAACGTCGCCTTCACACACATACTCGCCTATGCACACATATTCAAACTCACACACTTCCCACACACTCACACTCACACTCATGCACACTCAGATATACGCACAAATTCGCAAACACAGAAAAATCCTCCCATTCTCACACTCAGACAATTACACAAACTCTTTCCCACACACTCACATTCAAACACACTCACATGTACACACTTACTCACACCGGCGTCTTACAGACACTCTCTCACACACATGCATAGACTCTCCCCCCACACTTACAGTCACATACACTTATACAGACGTTCTCCAATACACACACACACACACACACACACACACACACCACACACACAACACACACACACACACACACACATATTAAGGCAGAACCTCATCCCTTGCTCACAGACACACTCATGCTCAGTGACATAGACTATTCTTCTACACATACACTCACACTCGCACACACTTATATGGACATGCTTCTTCTCATGCACACAGACATGCACACATGCACAGAACGTCTTCCACACACACTCTCACGCACTCACATACAGAGAAGCATTCACATACACCTACATTGACCTGCCTCCGACACACACAGTCATGCACACTTACACAGAACCTCTCTCCCACACACAGTAACATGCACTTAGACAGACCCTCCTCCCACACACTCACACTCACACAAACTGAAACAGACACAAACACACAGGCACACGCGCACACCAGCACACATAGACACACACATGAACAAACACACATTGCACATATAAACACACATACACACATATACTCTCTCATACTCACTCTTACACATATAAGCACACAAAGAGACACACACACACTCAGAGACGCATGCATGAACTGTCTCACACACAATCACAAACATACGTACAAATACACACACACTGTCTCTCGCACACATACATATGCACACATATGCACACACCCAAACGCATACACAGGGACATACACACACAGTCACACACGCCTACCCAGAATTTCTTCCCGAAGCAACAGCAAACACTTACCAAAACACTCTCTCTCACACACACACAAGCTCACAAACACTCACACATACTTACAAAGAGCCTCTTCGCACACACTCATACTCTCAGAGACTCGTATATACACAATACTCACATACAGTGATACAGACCCTCCTCCCACGCACAGACACTCACGCGTACGTGCACAGATGCTCTCCACAAACGACCGTTGATGAACACTCGCATATGCACATATTCATATACACTTAAACAGTCCCTCCTCTGACACACATGCTCAAATACAGTTACACAGACCCTTCTCCCACACACATCACACTCGCACACGCTCATATATACACATACACTCACACACACTGACAAAGACCCTCCTCACTCGCACTCACACTCACACACGCTTGCACAGCTGCTCTCCCACACACTCACATATACTCATATATAGCACACTCACACACTTGCACTGATGCTCTCCCGCACACTCACACATACACCGCCAAACACTTATACAGACCCTCTTCCCCGCATTCACATACACGCACGTTTACACAAAATCTCATCCATACATTCACATTCATACCAACTTGCATATAATTAAACATTTACATACACTTACACAGACACTCCTCCCACATACTCACACTGACATATACTCACATATACTCACACACACTCACGCAGACCGTCCTCCAACACACACACCCGCATACACACTTACACAGACTCTGTCCCACACACAATCACACACACTGACACAGACCCTCCTCCCACAGACTCAAACTCATACACACTCACATATACACACTTTCACACACACTGACATAGGTCCAGTACAACAGACACACACAAAATCACACACACTGACAGACAGCCTCTTCCCAAAGACTCATAGTCGCATGTGCTCACATTTACACACACACTCACACAGCCCCTCCATCCACAGGCTCACACTCTTACACAGACCTACCTCCCACAGGCTCACACTCACAAACACTGACACACAGACCTTCTTCCTATGCACTCACATACATTTACACAGAGCTTCTTCGTATGCACTCGCAAAGACGCACACACTGACGGTCTTACATACTTACACAGACACTCTTTCACACACTCACTGATAAAAGCTTATGGAGTCCCTCTCGCTCACACACAAAACACACGCACACACACACACACAAACTCACATGCGCATGCACTCTCACGCATACTTCTCCAGACCCTCCTCCCATACACGCACACATTTGAATACACTCTCACTCATTCTGACTTATGCACTCCCATTCTTATACCCATGCACACACATGCACAAGCACTTATAGACACAGGTACGCTCTCTTTCCCACACACACTCACAAACACACACGTGCACACATACACACGCACTCTCACACACACTCACGCATATACACACATACACAGACTCTCCAACACAGACATGCACGCATACATGCACACACACATATGCATGCACACAGACACACACGGATGCATGCACATACACACATTCTCTCAAACTCTCTCTCTGTCTCTCACGCACAGTCTCTCTATCTCTCTAATGCAATCTGGCTGTCTCACAAGCACAGTCTCTCTCTCTCTCTCTAACACTGACTCTCACAAACAATCTCTCTGTCTCTTTGACACAGTCTCTCTCTCTTACACGCACTGACTCTGACACACATTCTCTCTGTCTGTCATATACAGTCTCTCTCTTTCATGCACAGTATGTTTCATACACAGTCTCTCTCTGTCTCTCACACACAGTCTGCCTCACGCCCAGTCTCTGCCTTTTATACACAATTTGTCTGCCTCTCTGACACAATCTCTCTGTCTCTCTCTCACACAGAAAGTCTTTCTCATACACAGTATCTCTCGCACACAGTCTCTCTCTCACACACACAGTCCCTCTGTCTCTCTAACATCGTCTGTCTGTCTCATACACACACTATCTCTCATAAACAGTCTCTCTATCACTCTTTGTCTGTCTCTGCCTCTCACACATAAAGACTCTCTGTCTCTCACACCGTCTTTCTTCGTCACACACGCAAACACACAGTTTCCCTGTCTCACTGACACTGACTCTCACAGATGGTCTGTCTGCCTCTATAAAACAGATTCTGTGTCTCACAGGCAATGAATCTCACACACAGTCTATCTGCCCCTCTAACACAGTCTCTGTGTCTCACACATACTATTTATATCTCAAACACACAGTCCCCCTCTCTCACATGCACAGTCTCTGTATCTTGCACACAGCCTCTCTTTCACACACACACAAACACACGTATGCACACGTGTACACAAACACACATACACAAACACACACATTCTCTCTCACACACACAGTCTGCCTGTCTCACACACAGAGTCACACTCTCTCACAAACACACAGCCTGTCTTGTCTCTCTGCCCCTCTAACACAATCTCTCTGTCTCACATACACTGTCTGTCTCTCTGTCTCTCTAACACAACCTTTCTGTCTCACACACAACGCCAAGCTCTGTCTCTCTCGCTGTCTCTCTCTCTCTCTCAAATACACACACACAGTTTCTCTGTCTCTCTAACACAGTCTGTTTGTCTGTCGCACACACACTGTCCACCACACACAATCTCTCTGTCACTCGAACACATTCTTTCTGTCTCACACACTGACAGTAGCACGATTGCTCAGTGGTTAGAGCTGGTGCCTCACAATGGCAAAGGCCTGGGTTTGACCACAGCCTTGGGTGATTTTCTGCATGGAGTTTGCACATTCTCCCCGTTTCTGCATGGGTGTCCTCTGGTTGTTCTTGTTTCCTCTCACACTCCAAAGATGTGCAGATCAGGTACATTAGCCATGCTAACTGGCCCAAAGTATTAGGTGCTTTCATCATAGAGAAATTGGTCTGGGTGAGTTTCTCTCTCGCGTACACTTTCACTATCTCTCTCACAGTCTCTCGGTCTCATACACACTGACTCTGACTCACAGCCTCACTATCTCACACGCTGTCTGCCAGTTTCTCTAACACAGTCTCTATCTTTCTCTTTGACACACACAGACACGCACATGGTGCCTCAGTCTCTCTCTCTCTCTCTCACACACACACACACACACATACACACACACACACACACACACACACAGACAGGCACAGAGAAATCCTTGACATCCAATGGAATTCCCATTGCTGATTCCGACACAAGGAAACCCCTGGGGGGTAATCATTCACCAGAAAGGAACTGGAACAGCTACACCAATCCTATCGCTACAAGAGCAGGCCCGATGTTTGGGGTAACTCCTGCCAATTGATTTCGTCCATATTCTAACACTCGAGGGCACTGATGGGAGTGGAGTTGGAGAACTGTACCTCGTAAAAGAAAATACTTTTTTTTTCAGGATTTGCTATATTTACGAATTTTCAATTGTCTGAATAAAGCTCTGGGATATTTTGGGACTGTGACCGATGCCAAAATTTCTTTTCATCCATATTAATGCCGTCATCTCCTCTTCACAGGAGGCTCCCAAGCACTCGGGATGTCACCTATACAGGGGATGAAACGTCTGCAACACAAATTCCCAGCTCGGCGAACAGAACCACAACAACGAGCATCCGAGCTACAAATCTTCTCACAAACTTTGAGTAAATAAGGGGGAATTATTTCTTTCAGAGGATTGTCAGCCTTTTGAACGCCAGACCGCGGTGTTGGGGGATGTGGTCCAGAGTCCTTATATTTCAGACTGACAGAGTTCGAAACTTGATCAATCGCCGCAATAGAGAGATATAGAGAGATAGAAAGATGGGGTACTGGGCTAATGGTCGGATACTTGGTAGTGTGGATGAGCAGAGGGATCTTGGTGTCCATGTACACAGATCTTTGAAAGTTGCCACCCAGGTAAATAGTGCGGTGAAGAAGGCATATGGCGTACTGGCTTTTATTGTTAGAGGAATTGAGTTCCGGAGTCCTGAGATCATGTTGCAGTTGTATCAGACTCTGGTGCGGCCGCACCTGGAGTATTGTGTGCAGTTTTGGTCGCCATACTATAGGAAGGATGTGGAGGCACTGGAACGGGTGCCGAGGCGGTTTACCAGGAAGTTGCCTGGTATGGTAGGAAGATCGTATGAGGAATGGCTGAGGCACTTGGGGTTGTTTTCATTGGAGAAAAGAAGGTTTAGGGGTGACTCGATAGAGGTGTACAAGATGATTAGGGGTTTAGATAGGGTTGACCGTGAGAACCTTTTTCCACATATGGAGTCAGCTATTACGAGGGGTCATAGCTTTCAATTAAGGGGTGGTAGGTATAGGACAGATGTTAGGGGTAGGTTCTTTACTCAGCGAGTCATGAGTTCATGGAATGCACTGCCAGTAGCAGTGGTGGACTCTCCCTCTTTATGGGCATTTAAGCGGGCATTGGATAGGCATATGGAGGACAGTGGGCTAGTGTAGGTTAGGTGGGCTTGGATCAGCGCAACATCGAGGGCCAAAGTGCCTGTACTGCGCTGTATTCTTCTATGTTCTATGTTCTATATCGAGGGGAGGGAAAGTGGATGCGCGGAACTGTTGGACCAGAGATATTCCTACTTCAAGGAGGAAAAGGATGGAGGGGGCTGTAAGGTCGAATGATGTGGCTATTTCTTACAGACTTACGGTATCCACATTCTCTCCTACTGTTTGTCTGCGCCTCCTCCTCTTTTTTGTCTCTCCCTCTGTCTCCATACCTTAACCAGCCGTCTGGATTCTTAAATATTTCTATCTTTGAGCCGTGGTAGAGTAGTAAGACATTCCCCTCAGAACCGGAACTCCCTTATTCCCGTACTCCAGCTAGTCTGAACCACGTCAGCGCAATTGTCAGGAATGAGCCGTACACGGTTGTGATCCAGCAGGTCGCAGTCTTTCTGTGCGAGCGCACAAATACAGAGTGAGCATTTGCCATCCAGGTTTCAATCAGTCAATTGGAGAGGACAGTGATGCAGATTGATAGGAAAGAGAATGCACAGGTCAAGACGGCATTATTGAGTTGGAAGATTGGATCTGGGAGTGTGTGGGGTGAAGTGAAACGGGGGAAACCGCTGAAATCCACATTGATCCCGTGAGAATGGTGGCACCCGAGACGGAAGATGAGGCATTCTTCTTCCAAAGGTTGGGTGGTTAGGGAGTGGCGATGAAGTATGCTCATGATCTGCAAGTCCTTGGTGGAGTGGGAGGACGAGTTGAAGTGTTAGACCATGGTGCGGCGGGATTGGTTGGTGTTGGCGCCGGCGACGTATTACTTGAAGTGCTCCACAAGTTGGTGTCCAGTCTCAAATAATCCTGCCACATCTGACAGAGATTTATCTGTAAGCGGACCACTTCAACTCCCCATCCCACTTCACTAAAGACGTGCAGGTCTTGGGCCTCATCTATCGCTAAACTCAAATCATCCGAAGCCTGGAGGTGGAAGGCCTCCTTTTCTGTCTTTGAACCCTCCAACGCCACGAGATCAATGGGGATTTCACGAATTTCCTGATTTACGCTCTCTTCCACCTTATCCCAAATCTAACTCGGCACTGCCCTGTCCTATCTAATTATCGTCTATCTATTTATCTACTCCACGCTCCTCTCCAACCTTTCACCTTCCCACTACCTTCATCTTCTAATTCTTCCTAGCTACCTTTCCCTCAGCGTCACCAACCTCCTGTTTCACTCTTAACCCCCATGTCCCTGATGAAGGGCGTTTGCCCGAAACGTCGATTCTGCTGCTCCTCCGTAGCTGCCTGACCTTACTCTCAACTCTGATCTCCAACATCTGCAGTTTCATCTTCTCCCGCAGCTTTCAGACCTCAATTCGGTATTGTGCAGGTTTTCAACTTCAGCACATGGACCTCTGCAGTGCCAGAGGAGTGGTGATTGGTGCTGAGCATTCATCGGTGAACGTCCACCTCTCCTGAACTTCGTAAGCAGCTGAAGATATTTGGGCCTCAGCTATCACTCTGAGAGTCTTCTGCTAATGATGCTCCTGCAAACGGCACACTTGGCCATCAGAGTGAGAGATCTCAAGTCCAGGATGTGGAAGGTCTGTTTCAATTGGACAGGTCGGACCATATCTGGAGCACTGAGTGCAGTTTTGGTCTCCTTCCCTGGCAGAGAGACGCCCTGGCTACGGAGTTTAACAAACTGGTTATAGGGTTGGCCAGACTCGTGAGGGATGGCCGAATGTGTAGTGCCGAGCTTTCCCCCCTCAACGTTAGAGGAATGTAGGGGCGGAAGAAACTGACAAAACTCCACGACATCCCGCTTGCCCTGGGTAGCTGCTGTTCCACCACATGAAGGAAACCTGAAGCCAAGCAGGGACGGAGCAGCACCCTCCCTGCTGGATTGGCATCAAAACCCCCCACTGCTCCCTCTCCAACCAACGCTCAGTAGCAGCAGTATGTAACGATCTCAAGGCGCAGTGCAGAAACTCACCCTGTTCTAGCATCTCGCTAACACATGGCCACTTTCGTCTCGAAAGATGCGCTGTGTGGGAACCTGAAACCCTCTCCTTAAGATCCCCTTCTGAGACCCTCACCGTACCAATGTGAGAATATTTTGGACGTCCCTACAGTGTGGCTGGGTCAGAATACTAGGACTTGCACCCTGAGGGACATTTTGGGTCGACCGTCCAGCACATGGGCTGCAGCAGTTCACGGGGTGGGGGCGTCGTGGTTTGCGCACTAACTTCTGACCCAGCTAGCAGAGGCACCACTGCCGTGAGAGAATAGAAGCGAAGTGTTCATGAAGGTGCTGGTGCAGTGGTTACTGAGGGAACCTTCTCCCCCAACATACCCTCCATGGCAACTCACTGAAGGATAGTCCTTCCCTCGGCCTCACTGCGCTCTCCAGACTGGATCGGGATACAGCTTAGTTGTTGCACGTGTACAGTGAGAAATGAACAAAACAGGAATCCTGATACTAATAGTATGGAAGTCACTCTCGCATTTATGTAGTTGACTTAGTGTAATAATGCATGTCCGGGGTCATATTACATGGTTCCCGTAACAGATAGGTGCTGTGATAGGTTAAGTGCAATGTCGGGAAACAATGTGGCAGATGATGTTTAGTTTCGAAAGGCAGAGAATGCCAGTATGATTGGTTGCTCTAATGTTATCCAATAAGCGCGGGAACAACAACTGTATAAACTGCAGAGGAACAAAGAGTTTGTGGGTCGTCAGGGAAGACATTTTTCTGTCTGCCACAGCTTTGATTTTGCAAGATTAATGTTCAACTTCGTTAAGCGTCTTGGCATTTTTTAAAAACAGAACACAGTGATTCTTCCACAACAAATTTGGTTCCCAAGCTGGGACCAGGAAGAGAATGTTTCCTCTGAAAAGAGGCTTCAGCTGCAGGGCACTTCCAATTTGAACGTGAGGTCTCTTGCAACAGACAGAAGATAACGTTTTGCCTCCCACAAAATAAAAAGTAAGCATTTAGCTGATAATTTGGACTATATTCAGTCAAGTCAGTGAGGTTCTCGGAAACACAGAATTCCAAGGTAAGCCGCTGATAAGTCACTGATTCAAAGAACCATAAGGTGGATGGTTAATTAAAATTTGAGGAGACGCAGAGGATTGTTCAAGAAAACAGGCAGGGGCGTGAATAAGTATAGAATATAAAAATTGAGACAAACGTCCACGTGGTGTATTTAAGATTCTGTGAATATCGCGCTATCTTTAACAAAATAAAGAAAAACAAAGCAAAAAGATAACGAAATATGGGGACTACACGGACAGAAACAGGTAAGGATTATTTTATTGTTAGTATTAGTGATTTTGGATGAAATTGAAAGCCCGAAAGATTGGTGGTTGATGGATAAATGGAAAATAGTAGAGGATAGTCATAGAGTTAAAGTGTTAGCAGACTGTTGAATGTTTAAGGCAAGGCCTATACGTAATTAGACTGTAATTTTAGAAATGAAAAAAAAAAAGGTTTGTTTTGTCAAGGCTCTGTGTCTGAGAGGGATAGAGAGAGAAAGAGAGGAGAGAAAGAGACAGAGGGAGAAAGAAACTCTGGCTCAGTGCTGATATTGTTGCTCTTTGCAGAAGTATTCTGTCTTTGTGTGTGAGTGTCTGTGTGTGTCAATGTGTGTGTGGGTGTGACTGTGTGTGTGCCATTGTGGGAGAGCGAGAGAAGCATTGGCTTGCAGATAATTTTCGTGTGTGTCTGTGTGTGTGTGTGTGTGTCTGTGTCTGTGTCTATGTCTGTGTGTGAGAGAGGGAGAGATAGAGATAGAGATAGAGAGAGAGAGCAAAGCGCTGGCTTGCAGAAGGGCCTTGTGTATGTCTGTGTGCGCGAGAAAGAGCGAGAGGAAGAATCAGTGGCTTGCAGAAAAGTTTTGTGTCTGTATGAGAGAGAGAGAGAGTTTAACTATTTAATATGGTTTGTATGCACAATTGATTATTGGTTGTTAACTCCGCCTTTTCCCTGGAGCTCGAGATGCGGGAGTGCTTTGCTTTTATTTTGCACTGTAGGGAGTTAAGAGTGTTTTATTAGAGACGTTATTCAAGAAACTACTAGTGATTTAGTGCATTCTGCTGATGAAGTACTAGAGCAGCTTAGGCAGCACGAATGAGAATTGGTTGCTTTAATTAATTATTTGAAAGCAAGGAAGTTTAGTGACTGGTAGATTGGGAAGGAAAGATCGCAAGTTGTAGAGTTAGGGAATACTTATAATAAATGATGAGGCAGTATCCGACTTGTAAGGCATAAGGGAACATTGTGAGAACAGAGATAATAGATAAGCTGCACTGATATATATATATATATATATATATATATATGTGTGTGTGTGTGTGTGTGTGTGTGTATCTCAGCATAAATGCATGAATAAAGAGACTGCAATTGAAACACTGAGTAAGATATTTCAAGGAGCTTGAAATAATATCGTTAAATTTTCTGAAAGATGGGAAAGAAGAACGAAGGATTTATTAACTAAATAGCCGAAGAGAGTACCTTTGACATAAATATGTGCGATGAAATGGAAGGGTTAATTCAGAATTACAGACATTGGATAATTCAAAGAACAGAATACCGAAGTGGGAAGAAGATGTGCAAACTTTCAAGCTGTTGAAGGAGAGGAGTGTCAGAAACTTTGTCAGGCATTAGTTGCAACTGATGGAGGTGCCAGAGAGGAGAATAAGCACTTTATGTGCATAAAGGCTGGGGATGAGACTATGTCCCCGTGCTCAGTGCAGAACAATGAGCTTTCATATATGGAGGCCCAGCAGTGGACAACATTTTTTTTTTATTTTGCACGGTGGAAGACTTGGAAACTGCTCTCACCCGCTATTTAGGTGGACAGAATGTAACGCACTATTCTTTGATGGGCTGTGCAAAAGAGCTCTAGGGGAAATTGAATTGGGAAAAAACCTACCTTGAACAGAATGTCTTAAGAATAAAACGAGAGAAGAAAACACAGACGAGGAGGCAAGCAGAATTAGAAGCTATTGACTTGTAAAGAGAGAGATTTCGAGGGGAAATTCAGAAGCTATGCAGGTTAAGAGAAGGAATGGATTAGGAGACATACTTAAATCATAGCAGGGATGTTAGGCTGAAACAGCCAGAGAGTGATAGGGGAGTGACCGGGGAAGGAAAGATTCGGAGGCAGTAGTGTGATCAGGAAAATGAGCCCGAACAGAACAAGCGGAAAAAAAAAAGATTATCAAGAGATAGAATTATGGTTTGAAGTGGAATCTGTGGAGAAATTACAATGTAGCAGCTTTAAAAATAAGGGCAAGAAGCCCCCACCTGGGAAGATAATGCCTTTGATCATAAAAGGGTGAAGATAGCCACAATACATTCCTTGTGGAACCCAGGATCTGGAAGAGCTAATAAATGTGTTGCCCAGTTGACATGATGGAGCAGGAAAGTGAATTACAACCATTGAGGACGAAATCACAGAACGGTTCTTGGCATTGGGGGATTTGAAGGTACTGTTAATAAAGGTGGTGGGACTGTCACAACTAAGAGAGATAATGAATTGAGCTCGCTCGAAAAATATAGTGGGCAATCCGATGCTTGATGATGCTGGGTTTGATCGAGACAGACAGAATGCATGGCGGGCACGTGGAGATTGTTATACGCCTAATATTGATCCAAAAGGTTGAACAGGGGATCCACTCGGATACACTGAAAACCCGGCAGCTTATTTGGAAAACCAGTTGAAAACGTGGAGGCTTGAAAAAGATTGGAAGGTAGTCAGCTGTTGAACACAATGTTCTGGACTGCTTTATTGAAGCAATCTTCCCTCAAGTCAAATCTAAGTTAGAGGAGCTAGAGGGTCTGACGTGCATGGCCCGCCAGGAATTCAGAGATTATGCAATCAGAGCGTTCAAAAGACTTGGGAAAGACAAGACGAAGCTGGCAGAACAGCAGGAGGAGGTGCAAAGAAATCTGATACTGCTGCAGCTCGAGGAACTTAAAAAGAAAGAGAGAGAAAAACAAAAAACTGTTGCCTGTGACAACTGGATTGGTTGGCGCCGATATGATGAGTAATATGCTGCTCCAGGAAGAATCATCTAACGCTACCTTGAAAGGGCCAGAAAATGCCATTCAGATAATAAACATTTTTGGGGGACTTTTCCACAGTTACCATACCAACAGCAAAATAAACTTAATCAACAGCATAGAAGGGACTTTTGGGGGGGGGGGGGGGGGGGGAATTGGGAGGGTGGGGCGAGAAGTGTATGGTGAGAAGTCAGATACAGAGAAGATCAGGAATTGTGTGTTGGGGGTCTTGTGACCCATGCCATTTAAGACGAGATAGTCTTATTGGCCCTGGCCCTCCTGGTCCCAAGTTGTACCGATGAGTCAGGAAGGTCTGGCTGTCCTGCCACAAATCCCTACAGGCTCGATGGAGCCTGTAAATATGTATATGATGTGCTAGGATTGCCCAGAGAAACCGAGTGAGAAGGGGCAATATTCTATGATAACGCAGGAAGCTGAACATGATCCTTTTGTCCAGGTTAGTGTCGAAGGACGGTTGAGGCCTATGATGATTAATATTGGAGCTACGTGGTTTTGTGTACAACCGCATATGCCTCGCACCTTCCCACATTAGGTACATGGTGCAGATGTGTTGCGTATCTCGTGCAGTAGGATTATAGGACACAGAAGCACTTAGATCAAAATATCAATATGACATACACATATGCAATATATTGAACAAATATAGATTGCTGTTAAGTCTTTTGTCTTTTAGAATGGGGCTGCAGGTTCCTATTCCTTAATATGTAAATCCCAGAACTTCTTTCAAGTTGTATTCCCGAGATAATTAAAGGTTGAATTTAAAAAGAAGTCACATCTCAGCTCAGACAAAACAATAAAGGAGTGAGTTTAGAGTCTGAATGTATTCTAATATTGAGTCAGGAGTGAGTTTAGAGTCTGAATGTATTCTAATATTGAGTCAGCCTGATTATATTTTCAAAGTAGGATTGTGTAAAATGATAAAACAATACTGACTGCCGACAGATGGTGTGGTTTTTGAACAAAATGTAATGGATATGCAAATGTAATTCTGCAAATGGTCATTCACCCAATGGACTTTTGTGTGTTTCTGTGTGCATGTGAGGAAGAGAGGTCGTGAGAGAGAGAGTGTGTGTGCATGTATGTGTGAGTGCGAGAGTGGGGGAATGTGTGTGTGTGTCTGTGTGTCTGTACCTGTGTGTCTGAAAGAGAGTGTATATCTGCAAGAAGGTCTGCGTAAGTATGTTCAAATGTAAAAGGGGGTGTGCATCTGGTCTCATGACTGTGCTGATCATCTCCACTTCCCTTTCCTGCAACTCCTGGATAATTGCTCGATTCCCTTCCTGACTGAAAATCTGCCAACCTCACTGAATGAAAATGCACTCCATGCTGAAGAATTTCACCGTTTCAATGCCCTTTAAAAGAAGATGACCGTCTTCGATGCCGACTTAAATGGGCTACACGTTATCCAGAGCTGATGCACTCTGGTCCATGATTCTTGCACAATGGTAAACAACCTCTCCTGTTCTCCACTGAATGTTTTTTTTCTAAGAGTCTTTCATGTTTCAATAAGCTGAGATCTCATTCTTCTCAACTCCCACCAATATTGACCTGTCCTACTCAATCTCTCCATAGCTGATGTCAGTTCCGTGATCTTCTCTGGATTGCCTCAAATTCTGCTCCGACTGGAAACAAAGAAATGGCTGAGGAGCTGAATGAGTAATTTGCATCAGTCTTTGCTGTGAAAAGGGTGACTAACATCGTTGGGGTGTGGGGGTGGACAGCAGAAATTAGTGCGGTGGCCAGCAACAAGGAGAAGGTGCTGAAAAAAAACTTTAAGTGGGCAAATTACCTGATAAAGATGGGCTACGTACCACGGTTCTGATGGAGATAAGTGAAGAGATCGTGGAGCCTTCAACAGCGATCTTTCCGGTGTCACTAAATTCCGGGGGACTCCTTGAATACTGGAAGCTTACTAATGTTAAACCCCTGTTTCAGAAGGGAATTGGGAGAAAGATAGGAAGTTACAGAATGAAAATCTGACCTCAATCAATGGTCAGATTTTGGAATCCATTGTGAAGGGTGGGATTTCTGAATACTTAGAAATGCATCGGAAAACAGGGCAAACTCAGTATTATTTAATGAAGGGGATTTTAAAATTCTTTGAGGGGGCATAGAGAAGGTTAGACCAAGGAGAGACAATCGATGTTGTAAATCTCCACTTCCAGAAGGTCTCTGATAAGATGCTGAAGGAAGCAACATAGTCGGAAACAGCCAGATGTTGTCAAACGCCAGGTATTAGCATGTATAGAAGATTAACTGTCTGGCAGAACGCAGAGAGTGGGATAAAATCAGTCCTTAACAGAAAAGAAACCCGTGGCCAGTGGCTGTCCACAAAGCTCAGTGTTTGGAATACAGCTTTTCACTTCATATATTAGCGATCTACCTGAAACAACTAAGAGCATTCTGACTAAGTTTGCAGATGAGACAATGATAAGTAGAGGGGATGGTAAAATTGAGGAGACATGTGGGCTTCAAACAGCTTTAGAGATTAGGAGAGCGGGTAGAAGTATGGACTATTTTCTAAATGGCGAGAAAATTCAGAAATTTGAAGTTCAAAGGGACTTAGAGTCCTGATCTATGATCCTCTTCAGGTAAACATGCAAGTTGAGTCGGTAATCAGAAACGCAAATAGAATGTTTTCATGCATCTCGAAAGACGAGAACAAAGACTCACGGGTGTACATCTGAGGCACTCTAACTCTGGTCATTCCACATTTGGAGTATTGTGCACAGGTTTGGGTACCATACCTCAGGAAAGATGTATTGGCTCTGCAGAGGTCTGGAAGGTGTTCACAAGAGTCATTCGAGGAATGAAAGACTTAACATTTGAGGAAGATTTGCATACTCTGGGACTGAACTCGATGGAATACTGGAAGCTTACTAATGTTAAACCCCCATCACTTATACCTGATTGAAACTTACAGAATACTGAAAGTCCGGGAAAAAGTGGAATTTGGAAGGTGTTTCTATTGGCAGAAAAAAACGAGGAATCGAGGAGTCAGCCTTTGAGTGAATGGAAGAACTCTTAGCATGGAGATAAACAGAAACATTTCGAGATAAGGAGTGTTGATTCTATAGGATTCATTGTCACAGACGTTCATGGAGCCAGGTCACTGAGTACATATAAGATTTACATAGTTAGGTTCTTGGTTCGGAAGGTGATCAAAGTTTACAGGAAGAAAGCGGGAAAATTGCGTTGAAAACTCTACCAGCCTTGTTTGAATGGCAGAGCACTCTCGCTGGGCGGAATGGCCCAAGTTCTGCTCCTGTGGTCTTCCGATCTCATGATCTTTCCTCAGATAAAGTGCCCACCATTACTTATAATATTCCACCAGTGCTTTGACGAGAGTCTTGTTCAGCCTTTGCAAAACGTCCTGACCTTTACACACCAATCTCATGGAACAGCTATGAATGTATTTTTGAACAAATCTGGTGGAGCTGTTTTCGAATCACCGTGTTCAGCGATGTGGTTACACGCATCTGGAGTAAGTACGGACTGAAACCAGGCCTTCCTGGCTTACAGTTGGGACATTTCTATTGCAATACTACAGCTGGCTCTCGTTGAAATGCAGCATGTGGATGTGACTACTGAGATGACAGGGAATAGCTACTTGGTCATCAATACTTATAATAAGAAAAGAAAAACAGGCGTACAAATTCTGCACCCAATGGGAATTCCACTCAGTGTTTTACTGAGTGGATTTCTTTCTCTTCCAAGATGACAAAAACAGTATGTGCTGACGGAATCGACACACATGAGACTCACAGATGGCAGCACACATCAAAAGAATACATCAGTTACTGTTCCAAGCCATGCTTCCCATGTTTGCCAAAGCTTCTGCAACTAAGACGAAAAGTAGAACTTACCAATTGTGGTGGCTTCCACGAATAACAGTGTCGCCCACATCATCTTTGTGGTTATGAGAGAAGAAACGATCATCCTCTCTTTATGGGTTCACAGCTTACGCTGGTGGTATCAATCATTGATACAATGGCGACTGGCTGCACTTTGCGTTCTAATAGGGTGTAGATCACGACATAAAACTGACAGTAACTGGAATGAAAAATTGGAAATATCTCCTTAATGCTTACATCATAAACTGAGCAGAGTTAAGGGCCTGAGTAATGAGTGAACTGTCGAGGATTGAAGTCAATTTTTCATAAGTATGTAGGTATAGGAATGGGCGATTTGGCAGATTGAGTCTGTTCAGCCACTCAGGAAGATCATGTCTAATCTGTAACACAACACCATATGAAAGGCTTGGGACCATATCCCTTGATCCTCTGCCTTAATGAAAATGATCAATCTCACATTTAAATGTAACAAATGAATTAGCATCGCTAACCATTTGAGGGTGTGCGTCCCAAACCTCCAGAACTGTTTTAGTTTCGAAGTGGGTTCTGTCATCTCTCCTGCATTGCTTGACCCTCGTTCAGACTATAATATGGACAACTCTGGTTGGGGGCAAACACAGAATGCCCAACCCGTGTGGTCTCTGTGAGGATGTGATGGTGAACTGCCTTCTTGATTCACAGTAATACATACGTTGCATTTACCCACAATGACCCGAGGGCGCGAATTCCGTGATTTTGTACCAGCACATATTTGACTTCAAAGTTATATAGTGCACATTGTTTGTCCTTATATATCTTGTCTTTCCCTGTTGGTAATCCGAACCTTTGATTACATCTCCCAATAACCTTCCAGATTCTGTGAGATTTCAAGCCTTCCTCAAGAACATAGAACAGTACAAAACAGTAAAGGCATTCGGTCCTTGGTGTTATGCCGGCCTTTTATCCTACTCTAAGATCAGACAAACCGACATACCTTTCATTGCACTAATAGAATTAGAATCCCCACTGCATGGAAACACATCATTTGGCCAACATGTCCACGTTGGATCTCTAAAGAATATCTCATCCAAACCCATGGCCCCACACCTATGAATCTACATTTCCACTACCTAATCGACCTGGCCGACACATCCCTGACCACTAATGGCATTTTAACATGGCCAATTCACCTAACCTGCATATAGTTGTGGCTCTGAAAGGAAACCAGAGCACCAGGAGGGCAAGCACGCAGAAAAGGGGAAAACGTGCAATTTCCACATAGACAATTCAGTGAGGATGGAATTGAACGCTGGTCAGTGATGCTGTGTAGCAGCAGTGCTAACCACTGAGCAAACGTGCCGATGGACTAGTCGCTTAAAAATATATCTGATTTTATTAACACTGTTGACAGTATATTCCACACACTCACCACTGCCTGTGTAAACAAGCCAGCTCTCACATCTCCTCTGATCCTTCCTACAATTAGCTTAATTATTCCCCCTCGTGATAGACATTAACGCGATGGGCAATAGTCTGCTTATCGATTCTATCTATGACTCTCAACATCCTATGCAAAAAAAATCAAGTCACCTCTCATACCTCGCCGCTTAAATGGGAATAGCAATTACTTGCCTCAACCTTCCTTCATAAGATATGCCCCCCAGTTCAGGCAATATCCTGGGAAATCTTCTCCACACTTTCTGTCAATCTTTCTTTTAATGAGGCGATCAAACAAAATGCAATGTTCCAAGAGTGGTCTAACCAGGGGTCTATAGAGCTGCAGTATAACCGCGCAGCTGTAAAACTCAATCTCCATGCTAATGAATGTAAACACATCATACACCTCTTTAACAAAACTATCAACTTGGATGGCAACTTTAGTGGATCTATGGACATTGTTTCCTCTGTTCCTCCGCATTGCCAAGTATTCTGTACGTTGCGTTAACATTCGACATTCCAAAGTGAATCACTTCACACTTTTGCAGGTTGAACTTCACCTCCTACTTACCAACCGATGTCTCCAACCTTGCAATGTCCCGTTGCAATCTACAACGGCCCTCCATACTATACACAACTCCACCAAACTTCGTGTCATTCTTAAACTTATGAACCCACCTTCACTTCCTCATCAAGGTCATTGATAAAATCACGAAAAGCAGAGGCCCCAGAACTGGTCCCTGCAGAACACCACTGATCACCGAAATCTCGGCTGTAATCTTTTCATTTACTATCACTCTCCATTTTCTATGCGCCAGCCAATTCTATATCTGGACATCCAGATTTCTCTTTATCCCAATCCTCCTTATTTTCCGAATAAGCCTAAAATGGAGAACTTTATAAAACGCCTTGTGAAATTCCATGTCCACCACACCGACTGCTCGACCTTATTTAACATGTGTTGTCAAATCCTCAAAGAATTAAATCAGGTTTGTGAGGTATGACTTGCCACTCACAAAGGTATTCTGACTATGTATAATAAAACTACGGTTTTAAAGTAATAATAATCCTGTCTCTCAGAAAATTCTACAAAATTTTGCCCACCCCCGACGTAAGATTAGCTAGTCTGTAATTCCCAGAAAAATCCAAATATCCTTTCCTGAACAAGGGAATAACATTTGCCACACTCCAAAGATGTGGCACTAAACCAGAACACAGTACTGACGCAAAGATCATCGCCCGAGGCAAACTCTTGCCTGGCTTCCTGTAATATCCTAGAGTACATTCTGTTATCCCAAGGGATTTATGTATTCTTGCATTTTTCAAAATATTCAGCACAACCTCCTTCCTAACATCAACGGCTCGATTATATCAGTCATGATATAATCAGATTTCCATTATCTGTCATCAGAAACATTAAGGGCGCCAGCTGTCGTGAATACTGAATCAAGGTATTTATAAATAACTTCCTCTGAGTCTAGGCGCAAGTTCCCTCCATCAGCCCTGATCGGCCCTAACTCACAGTGGCCATCCTCTTGTCCCTTAAGTAAGTGTCGAGTGCTTTCGAGTTCCCCTTAATTCTAGGTTCTGTTGCTTTCTATGGCCTCTTCTAGCTCTCCTAAGTCCACTCTTCATGTTCTTGTAATCTTCTGAAACCCTGTATGATCTTTGCCGGAAAACCTTAAATCAACTTCCTTCTCCCTCATGACCAGACGTTCCATTATCCTTGTCACACAAGGGTCTTTCACCTAATATTGCTTCCTTGTCGCAATTGCACAAACCTATCCAGCACTATTAGCTGGAGCTTCCGAAGCAACCTTCACGTTTCTGTCGTGAATTTTCCTGTGAACATATATTCCCATTTAGGAGCCCCAATTGCAGACTGATAGAATTGTAACCACCCCTCCTCCAATTACATACCTTCCTATACCGTTTGTTCCTACCTTCTCCACGAGGAACGTAAACGTCTGGGAGTTGTGATCACTGTCGCTGAAAAGCACTCCCACTTGCGATCTGAAAACCTGGTATACCTCATTGCCAGACACCAAATCCAATGTGGCCTTCTCTCTTGCCGACCTATCCACAATTTGAGTCAGGAATGCAATCTGAACACACCCCACAAAAACTGCCCCCTCCAAGCTGTTTGAAATAAATAGATTCCAATCAATATTATGGATGTTAAAGTCACCCACGATAACAATCCTTCTACTTCTGCACCTTTACAAAATCTGACTCCCTGTCTCTTCCTCCGTGCCTCTGTTGCTATTGGGGTGACTGCAGAAAACTTCCAATAAAATGACTGCTCCTTTCCTGTTTCTGACTTCCAACCAGACTGACTCTGGAGACAAGCCCTCCTCCACGATCATCCTTTATGCAGCTGTGATATTATCGCTGATTAGCAATGGCACTCCCCCACCTCTTTTACAGAACACGTTCATTCTGGTTTGAAACGTCTAAACCGTGGAGCATCCAATACCTCTCCTGCCTTTTGATATCCAAGTCTCTGTAATGACCACAACATGACAGATCGAAGTATTGATCCATATTCTGAGTTGTTCACATTTATTCTTGATACTTGTATTAACATAGCCACACTTAAACCCATCACAATGACTGCACCTTTGCCTCATCAAGAGCTAGCTCCTTCTCAGAGATCCTCTGTAGGCTGTGTATTAGAGCTGCACGAACTACCGCACCATCTGATCCATAGCGCTGTTCCAAATCCCTTACCTGACTAGTTTGAACCCTCCCAAAGAACTCCAGCAAACCTCACGCAGAGGGTCTTATTGCCCCTCCAGTTCAGGTGCACCCGCACTTCTTTTACAGGTCCCATCCCTCCAGAATGTATCCAATAGGATTCGGAAATTACTGCATGGAGTCTACTCCGCCATTTAATCCTAGACAATAAGTTTCTCGTTTTCATTCTTCTGCTTCCCGCCCCCCCCCCCCCACCCCCCGCCCCGTAATGTTTGATCCGATGGTAATCAAGAATCTATTTATCTCAGTCTTAAAAGTTCTCAACTACCTGACTTCCAGAACCGTCATTGACAGTGAATTCCATCAATCTCTGGCTGAAGAAATTTCTCCTTGCTTCGTTTCCTAAAGGGCTTCTCTTTACTCGCAGGCTGCCTTGTCGGGTTTTATTCTCTCGTACTAATGGAAACATCTTTAAAACATGCAGTCTGAACTGGCCATTCAATATTCCGCATCTACACTGTTGGTAATCTAAATGCAATTCTTCAAATAGCCATCTCTTTGGCATCCTGTGCGATTGGGGAAAATGATCAGCAGTTTGACCCAATGAAATAGAAAGTGAAATTTGGACAGTCTCTGAGATGCCAAGGCATTTTGATGGAACAAGCCCCGGAAATATCAGAATGTGAGTACGGATGCGAATGATTTAAAACACTCACGGATTTGACCTGTCCCGTTCCATATTCATAGGAACGAGGGCTCTGTCATTCTCTTATTGGTCTGTTCTGTTCAGAACAACTCAGCTCCAGGGAGTTAGGACGGACCTTGTCTTGAATCGCTTCTTACAAACCTGCGTGTGAGCCAGGAAGATGAGTCATAGGAAAAAAACCGTCAGAGAAAGTATTGTGTGGAGCAGAATCCGGAAACAAAAAGTTCAAATCGGTGTTCAGAGAGTCGACAATTCAACCAGGCAGCTGTAGTTAGAGAATGAAAGACACACACACACACACACACAAACACACACACACACACACACACACACACACACAGATTGAGTCACAGATAAAAGAGAGGCAGGGAGAGTGAGAGGCCAAATGTGAAACGGAGTGAATCAGCTTGGTCCACAACAAGTGAGAGTGAGACGAGAGAGAGTGAGTGAGACAATGTGCGTCACTCTGGCAAGCAACAGTGAGAGATGAGAGAACGGTGTTTGCATGTATCGAAATAAACATAGAAGCAGTCAGAGTGAGAGTGACAGAAAGAATGACAAAGAGACATAGTGAAAGGCAAAAAGAGAATGAGATATATGGGTGAGATGCAAAAAAGTGCGAGAAAAATAAGGAAGTGACAGGCAGTGACATAGCAATGGAGGAAGATACAGCAGCATAGATTCCACGTTTTAAAAGGTCTTCCCTTTACTCTCAGGCTGTGCCGTCGTTTCCTATTCTACCCTGCCAACATCTTCCAAACATCACTTGGACCAGACCATTCAGTTTCAGCTTATAGACCACCGGGATTCTAAATACAAATCTTGGAATAGCCATCTCTCTGACAGCTGGTGGGATTATGGAAAACGAACAGCAATTTGACCCAGTGAAGGCGGCAGTGAAACTTGGACAGATTCTCTGAAATGCTGATGCAGTGAGATGGTGCAAGCCTGGGATTTATCAGAAGGCGAGTATGGACTTTAATGATTTCACGTGGTCAAGGATTCAGCCTGTCGAGTACCATACAACCAGGAACAAGGGCTCTCTAATCGTATTGTTATGGACCTATTGGGTTCAGAGCAACTCAGCTCTGGGGGGTTAGGACGGACCTTGTACGGAATTGGTCCTCAAAACATCTCCGGGCTTAACAGCACCATCCAAGACAAACCCTCAAACACAGCCCGTTCACTTTGGAGTAAAGAAGGGGAAGCAGTGGAATTCACCTGGAGTGTGACAGGAAAGTATTCCACTGTAAAAGAACAGTTGGAGAATATGCAATGGGAGAAAAATTCCGAATCTAAAGCTGCAAATCGTTGTGAAGAGAATCGACAAAGAAACCAGAAAACTACAGTGAGAGTGTGAGCGAGACAGAGACAGATCAGAGATTGAGAGCATGAGTGTTTGTGTTTGAATGGCAGAGAGAGGAATGGAGAGAGAGTGAGAGAGGGGAGAGGGACGGACAGTGAAACAGGCAGCTCGACAGACAGTGATAGAAAGGCAGAATGTTTGAGAGTAAGAAAGGAGATGGGAAGAGTGAGAGACAAAGAAAGTCACATATATCTTAGTGAGGCAGTGGGAGTGAGAGACGTTAAGTGAGTCAGATTGTTACATAGTGAGGGAGACTAAGACGAAACAGAACAAGTGAGACAACGTAAGAGTGACAAGTGACGCAAAGGGATGAGATAATGAGAGAGGTAAATTGAAATCAATATAGAATCAGCCATAATGAGAGTGACAGAAATAATGACAGCGAGACGGAATGGAAGACAAATAGAGATTGAGCAATATATCAATGTATGAAATAAAGTGTGAGAGAAACGAGGGAGTGAAAGACATAGAAACGAGGGACATAGAAACAGAGTAAGTTATAATTGGGGGCAGTGAGTGGCTGAGTGGGACAATAGAATGAAAGAAAGGGTGATAATCATGAGAATGTGTGGGACAGAGAAACACAGGTACAGGCTAACAATAAAAAAGATAAGCAGAGCGACAGAGTGAACAATAAAAGATGGAGACAAAAGATGAGAGAAAGACAGACTGTGGGAGAAACGAGAGAGATCGAGTGAGAGAGAAATAGAAATAGAGTGAGAACATGAGAACAAGACAGAAGTAAACTTAGAGACAGAAAGAGGCTTAGAAAATCTTTGCCGATATTCACAATCCAATTTTTACTGCTCTTTTCCAGTTATCACGTTTCAGGATTCGGCTTCTCACTTGCCTCTTAAAGTGGGGCTGTTGGAGTCAATTTCCATGAAACTGGGATTGTAAACGGTGTCAGATTCGCTCTGCCCACTGTCCTTTCCCGGCTGGGAGGAGCTGACTAGAAGAAGAAAGGAGTATTATTCCTCCTTCTTGGGTTCCTGGCCGTGTCTGCAATCAGGCCATCACCTTGCCATGGACTTATTTAATTCTCAAAGGTTAGCCACCACCACATTGGGCGTGAGGGTGGGCCTTTTCCAAAGGCTGGACCTCACAGTGAAAATCACTACACACTGTCCAAGGAGATGATGGATGAGCCTAATCCCAACCATCACTCCATGCAGTGCTACTGGTCCCGGTGACTCTCCACTCCCCATCAGTCCGACGAAGGCATTGCCTTCTCTCATATTTTCAATATGCAGCTTGCTGCTCGTTTTCCCTTCGAGAGAAAGGAAGAGCAGGACAATGGCAGGGAAAGAGATGCATCCACAAAAACACATATACCCAGAGAGAGAGAGACCCGCAAATACATGCAATAGGAGCGCAAATAGACCAACTGGCCCCTCACACCTTTTCCGTGCCTCAACATGAGCAGAACTGGTGCTCTCCTTGAAGGCCAGGCAAACAAAAAGACAGACCGACAGACAGACAGAGAAAAACACACACTGACAGAGAGAGATAGACCCAGAACTACGAAAACTAGGACCTAGTGTCATCTCATTGCCGCCTCAATCTGATGGTAATTGATCCTCGACCTCAATGTCATATTCCAACTTACACTCCATACCACTTGATGTCTTTTAAATAATACAAAAAGTTTTATTTTCCTTCAAATATTGTGGCCCCAGCAATAATCTCTGTGACATTCCAGTCTCACACATATGTGTTGTCAGACCCTGGCTTTCAGGCAAGCCCCCTTTTGAATAGGTAGGAAAATTTAAATTAGATATATGTATGTAAGCTGGGGAATAGAGCGAGAAGTTTGTCAGAAGATCTGTGGAGCAGCTTAGAGGTTTATTTTCTGGGTGTTGTTGTCGATTCCCAATTGCACGCATCCCCACTCTGTTCTACTCCAAAAAAAAAACAATTTCAGAGTCAAAAACATTTCACGGGCATTTGTTTGGGAAGATTAATGTTGCAAGTGCCCGCCCCTCCAAATCCCGTTCGCTGACACTCGTGGCTGTCAGGTGAGACATGTCTTTCGCTTAACTATCTGTTGTCGTGAGGTTTTGTGCGAGTGAAATTAGATTTGATTCTTCACAGTGTGGAAACAGACCTTTTTAGCCCGAGAAGCCTAAACCGACCATCCAAGGGTAATTGTGCCTGTGTCGGTTAAATGAAAGTGAACCAGTGACCTCCCACAGTCCAAAGATATGCAGGTTCATGTTCAGTTGCACGAACTGTACACGGATGTGCAAACAAGGTGGGTTAGCGATGAGAAATATAACAAGGGTTATGGTACTGGGTTGTGAGCATTAGAGAGTCGATGTGGGCTCGATGGGCCGAATGGCGAATTCAATGGGGATGTTAAGAAAAAGCTGGGGAGAATCAGCAAAACAGGTAAAAAGAGGGAGAAACAGACAGAAAATTTATGGGAAGAAACAGAAGGCAAATACAAAGAGTGAGATATAAAACAGGAGTAAAAAGGGAAGGGAAATGGGGAGAAACAGCGAAACAGACACCGAAGGAAATAATAAGAGAGGGAGAGAAGCAGGTAATGGAACGAGACTGGTGCAAAACAATGGGAAATAAATAGCTGAGAAAAGAAAAAGTGCAAAATACAAAGGAAGAAGTAGACCAGGTTAAATAAGGCGTGAGAATCAAGGAGAGGTGAAGGGATGGAGAATCACAAAGGAAGAAACAGAAGTGATAAAGAAAGACCGAAGGGGAATGTTGGGAACAGAAAAATACCGAAATGAAAAGAGAGCTGGAATGTTGGGGGAAACTTAGGCAAGGAAACCGGCAGTGGGAGATGTGTAGCAAGAGTGCAGAAATGAAGAGATAGACACAGCTAGGGACAGTAATGGAGGGGTCAGTGGCATTGGTTGTGTAGATAATAATACAGCTCCATGATGGCAATGTGTCCCTCCATTTTGGACCTCTCTATTTCTCCTGTCATAGTGTGCATAAACTAATCTCTGTGAAAAACTGAGAGACGACCAAGATGTGATAATTAATGCAGTGAGCATTACTCCCATCTTTTAGAAAGCAGTTGTTCAGGGGATGGTTAACTTTTCAGAATAAAGCAGAAACCGATTGATAAAAATGACAGCGAGCATTAGTCGGAAGTCAGATGACTCTTACAGTCGGAAGACACCCGTTTTTGTGTCACATAATAAAGCAGCAGATGGCATTGAAGGAGCATCTCCTACTACATGCAATCTCATTTGCATGACAGTCTTCTTCTCTGCAGATCCCTCCTTTCCACTCACGTTCCAGCTCATTAACTGCGAAAAGTAAATGAGGTCTCAATTAATAAAATGTTCAATACATTGTGGCATCAAAACAGCATCACACTGAGCATAATGGAGATGAGAACTGTGCACCATACTACGGTGCTCCTAGTATGGTCTAACAGAGGTTTGTTATTATTGGAACAGTGTACATTACTTCCAGTGTGGTCAAACTTAGAGACATGGAGAATCGAACCATGCACAGTGATGGAAATTAGGTATAACTTCGAGGTCATTGAGGTAAGTACATTAACAACACTTAAAAGGCATTTGGACAAATACTTGAATCCGAAAATCTTAGAAGGATATGAGCGAAGTGCTGGGAAATCGGATTAGCATAAGTGGACATGTTTACCAAAATGGATCAGCTTGAGCCAAAAGTCTGTTTTTAAGCTGTATGACATGTTAGAGGGATTTGCAAGGGAAGTAAGGATAGATTAGTGGCGGGCAGTCGTTTTGGCTACTGTATTGAAAATGATAATGCCATTATTTTCATCAAAATGGTTGATGCTCAGCTTGATAGCTTTTCCTCTGAATATGTTTTCTTTTATTTCCAATTCTGGTATCACAATTTTCTGATTGTATGAAGGCACACATCAATCATGATCATCCTTCATGGCAGTACAGGTGCAACAGGCTAATTGGACGCCATCTGTGCTAATCAATATTTCAGAAGATTGAGCACTTCGAGATGTACCAGGAAAAAATAAGCACGACATCTTTCATTGGCAGCAAAAGCTCCCACCAGATGAAGGCTGCCAGGATCACTAGCAATCTTTTCCCTAGTTTGCACTGAGTTCCTCGGAGGAGCTATCAAATGAGTGGTGCACGCACACCCTTTCTATGAGATCTCAAATGATTCTCCAGTGAATAGTCCCAGAGGCCCGTGCGGATTGGGTTCAAACCATGGTCATGTGAATGGAACAGTCATGTGAATTGATTACTCTTCACTGCTTGAAATGCGAAGCAGTCTGCATTACTGTGAAACATTCAGTTGACCATGTGATAAATAATTACAGATACCCACACAATCTATTATATCTTCCGGATTGGCCAACGCCCATTGATGCAGTTACAGCGTTCTTACTGCTGTCTTCGCCCCGTCAGCAGCAAAGCGAGCACAGCTCTTCCACTTGCGAAAATTCTGATGCGTGTGGCAGCTTTCCGTGTTCAAATTGGTTGCCGTGAGCAGTCGCACTTTGTAAACAGTTTTGCTGCTCAGTGGCGTTGGAGATAGATAATTCAGTGAAGGCTGTTTTTGGTATTACTGCCTTTATTGGTCATTGCTTTCACTGGAGGAGTTGGAGATCGTGTCGTAGCCGTGCAGCACATTGATTAGACTACTTTTGGGATATTGTGTGCAATTCTGTTCTCTGTGCTATTGGAAGGATCTTGTGAAATTTGAAAGGTTCAGAAAAGTATTACGAGGATGTTGTCAGAGTTTAAGGTTTTGAGGCTGAAATAGAGGAAGAGGCTGATTAGGCTGGGGCTATTTTTCCTGCAGAGTCAGGAGCTGAGTGATGAACTTATAGAGGTTTATAAAATCATGAGGGTCAAGAATAGAGTAAATAGACAAATCATTTTCTCTGGAATAGGGAGTCCAAGGAAAAGGGCGTAGGCTTAGCATGAGAGGGAAAATATGTAGAAGGGACCAAAGGGGCAACTCTTTCACACATAGATTGTGAATGATTAGAATGAGCTGCCCAAGGAAGTGGTGCAGGTTTATAATCGTGTAACATTTAAAAGACTTCTGGATGGCTATGTGAATAAGAAATGTTCAGAAGAGTGAGGGACAAACAAAAAGTGAAATTGCTGGAGAACTTTGCAGGTCGGGCACCATCTGTGAAGTAAAAAAAGAGTTCACATTTCATGTTGCGGTACACAGGCATGACGTCCCTCCGCATTCAATGCACAGTAGCAGCAATGTTTACCAACTACAAAACGCACTGCTTAACTTCTCCAAAGATCCGCAGACAGCAATTGCCAAAACAATGACCACTTCTGCCTGGAAGGACAAGGCCTGCAGATATATGTGAACATTACACCCTGCATGTCCCCACTCCAAGCCACTCACAATCCTGACTTTGAAATATTTTGCTGTTCCTGCATGGTCAAGATCTTGGAATTCCTTTTGTAACGGCACTATGGAATTTGTCTACAACACTTGAAATATAATATTTCAAAAAGGCACTACGTTCTGAAGTGGCAATTGCGTATGGTGATAAATACCAAATCCCTGAGTGAATAAAATAAAAGAAACATTCAAACGTCTGGAGAAGTTGAATCTATCAGGGAGAAAGAGGGTGAGATGTCACGAGACATTGAAAGATGGGGAAGCAGAGAGAGACTTAACTCATGAAACCTCATGATAGAGAAAGGGAAATATACTCAAAAAATGGATGCACAGCAAGATCACAAAACGAAAATACGGTCATGATGGCACAATCTGTTCCACCGATGCCATTCTGTGTGTAAATATTAGGTGTCCACTGAAAGAAAGACGGAATATCAGAAAAGGATCCGAACGCAATTTGAATCCAAGGTGAAGACTGCCTCGTGTGGTGTGCTTTTGAGAAACATGGTCGTACTCCGATATCCAGACTCTGCAAGTAACATCTGATGGAACAACCTCTTCCAGTAACACCTTCCTTCATCTAACAGCCCAACCCAAATCGAGTGTTAGAAGCTGATTTTAAAATGCTTAAATTCAGGGAGATCCGGTTGAACACACAGAGTTTGGGCTCAGCCACATTGACCAATAGATTTGGATGGAATTTGTGTTTCTGATCTCGATGGGCAATGGACAGAGTTCCTTGCCCTAGGCTTTGGTCAGTGGGTGACTGATGGCTCTCTTTGGGGACCGACATCTTTCACTGGGCATTGTGAATGGGGTCAGAAAAGCACAAAATGAAACATGCAGACCTGCATGTATCTTTGGGGACATAGCTTCACAGTTGAGAGTGAACAACATTTGACCTTCTCTCCTGCAGCCTCAATGAAGCCTCTCCCTTTTGGCTTGGATGGAAGGAGAAACAGGAATCCAGAGTACTATTACTATTATTCTCAGCGTTTGGAATAGAGACTGGTTCGTCTCCGGGCCCCCAGGACTTTCGCATTGTTCCTGTGGACTGACACACAAGCTGAAAGATAGAACCCTTTCACAGACGGGTGGAATTGTGGGAGGAGAGACTGCCATTGCTCTATTCATTGTACAGGGACCCTCTGTCGGCTGAATATATTAGAACATACTTCTACAATCAGTAGAATTTGAAATCGGGCCTTCTGTCTCAGTGGTTAACAAAATGGGAAATCGCCAGTGGAACTCAGCAAGCCTTTCAGCACCTACAAACAGACAACTCCCAGTGTCTGCGTGTGTTTTCTCCGAGTTATCCGGTTTCCTCGCACAGGCCAAAGGTATGCGGGCAAGCATAATTGGCCATGCTAAATTGCCTATAGTTTTCAGGAAAGTGTAGTTTAGGTGCGTTGGATAGAGGAAAAGTAGCGTTACAGGGTAGGGGAATGCGTCGAGATCGGATGGTTATCGGAGGCTCTGATTGAGCCTGTTGGGTCTAATGGCCTGTTTCCACACTGTCAGTATTCTATGAAATCAGAGTGAATGTTTCGGAGCTACATTCAAAAGCATCTGTTAACAACACCACGGACGCTCTGAAAAAACAGTGTGAACCAAGTTAATAATGGACTGCAGAGATTCACCAAATCTCCCTGGCGATCTGTACACAAAGTCAAGGTAATATGAATTGGCAGAAGTCCGTCAGGAGTGTTCTGAGAGGATTATGCATGAGGAATGCGCTACAACATTATTCAAGATATTGTGATTGTGTTAAACCCCATAGCGTCACATGAATGCCCGAATTGGAACTTACTGATCGGTCCAGGCTCTGCTCGATTTCGCTCAATGACTGTACCCAACAACAGAAATGTGTCCTCTGTGTGAAGGCAACATTGCATCTTCACTTGGACTGAGTGGCCTTTATTCCTACCAATGATTATGTGGATAAATGTATTCGAGGAAGGAAGATTTGAAAGATGGAAGGCAAGGACATTATTTACCTTTCTGTGATTTCCCTCACCAAGACTTTGACACTCAAACCTAAATCAATTTGAATAGGCATTGGCGAAGCCAAGGCTCTTAAGGTGAAGGCGATTAAATGCCGAAAGCCAGAATGATTTAGGATTTCTGACTGCTTACCAACAATTTATTCCTGTTGTTTAATGTTGTAGAAGACAAGATCGTCAGCTGAAGGAGGGTGGTAGGTGCAAACCAGAATGACGATTCCTTTACCAATTCTTCCAATATGACAGGTTTCCCTCAGAATCGTGACAAATGGTTGTGGCCAAACGATATAACTCTGTGAGGATGGCGCTGTTGGAATAGTTCTGCTTGATTTTACGACCTCCCCCTCGCCCCCATCAAATGGCGGAGAAACTACAGCATAGACAACAGGCAATGCAACTAATTTTATTTATACAAATCAGAAAGCAGTAAGTCAAGTGTCATTTGATCAACACAATGGAACGCAGTTGATCAACAGAAATCAGCTGGTCCCTCACACGGTTCTCACATTAGATGTTTTTTTGCTTCACATCCGGTTTGACTTGCAGCAGTAGTTCTCTGCGAGACAAACGTCACTTTGTCGAATTTCATGCGGAAGACAACGGGATTCCCTACAAATTTCATTTTTGAGTTCACAAGGTGGTATGGGGACTGTAAGACAAAAAGGAACAATTCAATGAGGACCCCACCAGTAGGATTAACCCACCGTCTGTCATTTTGCCAAGTAGTCAGGTCAGCAGAACTGTATCCATTGCTGCTGGTGTGGTCCAATCGAAGCAGGCCGACACCAAAACTCTGCACAATCTTCCCAGTGTAGACTTACCAAGGGATGTAAAGAGAATAACAGTGCCCAGTGCGCTCAGTACTGTCTCATTAAGGGAGGTAAAGACTAAAAGTGTCGATATACTCCAAGTGTGGTCACAGAGAAAGGTGTGATCTGACCTACAAATGTCATCGAACTGAGATATGTGGAGACCACAACTATGTACAGTGTGGTCTTACAAACGGAGTTGAAAATATCTCTATATACAGCGAAAAGGTGAAGCTTAACTAAAGGATATGGGGACAAGAAAGTTGTACAGAGCTCCCTGGGGGATTAAGGAAGGTATACAGAGACCAGAAATGTGCACAGTTTTCCTACTGTGACTTAGTCGAGCCACATGCAGTCCAGCGCTATGCATAGTTCTCTCAGTGTTGTATAACCGAGGGATAAGGAAAGTAGGACGCTTCACAGATTTCTCATGTCGTCATACCAAAGAGGATCGAAGCCATCCCTCAGCACAATGTTTCAAGTAGTGTCCTATCGAGAGACATGTGGACCAGAAGTAAGCATAATGCTTCCCGTGTGACTTTATCAATGGATATGTATACCAACTCTGTGCACAATGTTTTCTTTCATACAGAAAGTTAAAAAAAAAACAGAAGGATATATGCAAGCAGTTTACCAGACACTTTTGTATCGTGCTTCATTTTAAGTACTGTTTTAGAGAAAAAAAACTGTGTTCCTACGGAGTGTATTCCACAGCTCGGGGCTCAGACAGTTGAATACAATCCAAACAATGACTGACTGTCTGATCTCTAAATTTATCATAATTAGAATAGTATGGGGATCCTGAATTGTTGTCGCGACTGAAGGATATTGCAGAGATCGGGAGTGGCAGGTCTAAAAGAGATTTGAAAACATGTTGAAACCAGGCTGCTTAGAACAGTTCTTCGTGCATAGTTTTGAGGGTAGATAATTAGCAAATTGAATTGAACAGTTCTTCGAAAATTCTCCAAAATGAGATGTTAACTTTTCATTCAGAACTGGCAGGAATGGGATTCTAGCTGCTTGAAAGAAAGCAAAATAAATGTCAAAATTCAATTGCAAAACAGCACACGATTGAGGAGCTGATGGTGATGAAATCCGTTTTGAAATAATTGTACTTACAAACAAAAAAAAACTCTAGATTCTCCATCCACAGTAATGAGCTCGAAAAACACCAAGACGATGAGCAGGAAAACCAGTGATTTCATCTTTCCCTGTTGAGTCTGTCCGCTGCACGATGCGATGACCGGAAGAAGGAGACAATTCATAGCAAATGAGAAACTATTCTGTACTTAATAATCACAGATCAACGTTGAGGATTGGATCCACGTTGTGCTCATTATAATGACATTTCAATAACTAAGACAAAATGTAACTAGAATCCGAACCCTATCTCGAACATTTGGTTTACTATGCACTGGTCCTTGAAGATAACAGTTCAGGTATATAAGATGGATTTTAGAAGATAATTGGATATTTGATTTTAGAAGGCATATTGGGTAACTTGACGTTATTACCTGCAACATGCAGTACATAAAGTAGACGGAATCATGGACAGTTACGAAGATGATCATAAATTGAAGAAGGACCTTAATCAGGCTGAGAATTACCAAATAGTGTTTAGTATGGATAAGAGTGAGGCCTTGCATTTTGTAAACTCAAATCAAGATTTGATTTTCATTGTGAAAGTTAAGGCATTAAGGAGTTAACTGGAACGGAGTGACCTTGGTTTTCAGGAGCGCAGTTCCCTGAAAGTGGAGTCACAGGTAGACAGAGCAGTGAAAAAAATCTTTTGACACACTGGCCTTCATCCGACAGGACGTTGAGTACTGAAATTGAGAAGCTACTTTGCAGTCGCACAGGACGTTGGCGAGGTCGTATCTTGGAGTACTGTGCTCAGTTGTGCTCAGCGTGCTATAGAAAATTTGTTATTAAACTGGGAAGAGTTCAGAATGTATTTACATGCATGTTGCGAAGACTCAACTTTCAAAGTTATAGGGAGAGGTTAGACAAGCTAGAACATTTTATTTATAGCATAGGAGACTGAGGGGGATCTCACCGGATTGGATTAGATCATGAGAGACAAGGACAGTTTTTCCCGGTGGTGGGGAGTCAAGGACAAGAGGGCATCAGTTAAAGGTTAGATGGGAATGAATAAAAGGGAACACGAAGATCATTTTTTTTATGCAGAGGCTGGTCGGCATATGGAATTATCAGCTAGCGGAATTGGTTCAGGCGAGTACACTAGCAACATACAAAATGCGTTTGGACAAATACATTGGATTGGAAAGGTTTAGAAGGATAAACCAAGAAGGGCCAAGTGCAGGGATATGGGGTTAGTATGCGTGACCTTTTAGTTGGTTTTAATCAGCTTGGGTGAAAGGGCCTGTCTCCGTGCTGCCGGACTATATGAATCTATGACTATGATTAATTTTGATGAAAACACTGCCCTTATTTTAAAGTTGGTTTCGTGCTTCCTAGGTATGATGAAGAAATTTGGGAGATGAATCTGGATCTCCTGAAACAAAGAGAGAACACTTCCATTGCACCACTTGAGCCCTCAGTAACTCGACTTTTATTGTGGAGAATCAGTCTGTGAGAATCAACTGCAGACTAAACTCAGAACACGAATAGAAAAGCAGCCCAAACGCCTAGTGGATGGCACAATTGACAGAAATACTTACATTTCAGTGATGTGACAGGAAGCAGTCTCTGACCATTTTGAACAGTTCATCTGTCTGTTAAATATTCGCCACCAACACGGACTTCACTGTCTACAAGGCTCCATTCAGTCTGAGAGTTTAACAAAGTTTGCATTGTCACACAGTAAAGACTAGAAATGGTCCAGCTTGTAAGCTCTCTTTGTAAGCTTGTGTGTTCAATGTTCAGACTGTACTCTGCTGCAATTAAATGCGATCCCAGTGTTGTGAAACTGAAAAGGTAACTTGTGGATTGTAAGGCAGGAAGTTAGAATTTTGTTGTTTGCACAATGCTGGCATGAAAGCATTGCATGCCCGCTTGTGTAGATGATGTCCATTTTCTGTTCTTCGAGATTTAAAATGGATGACGGTGAGCAGTAGCTTGAAAGTTTGCAAGTACACAGAAAGCACCCGAACTGAAATGTGTATCAAAAGGCCGTAAGTCATTAGGACAATCAGCAAGTTTTTTTTAACCAAGGTAACCGGCTTTTGAATTGAGGAAATCAATTTGAACCAGGTGCTTAGTTTCCTTAAATTTAAGCCTGATGGTTCTGACAACACAGGACCAATCCGATATTAAAACGTACTGATATCTCACCAATTGTATAAAAAGAAGGTGGCAGTTGAACAAAGGCCTCAGAGTTGGCTGCCATCTTCCAAAACTAACGGTCATCAGCTCCCGACAGAAAATGTCTAGCTCTCACAGGTTCTCTACGACTGAGGGGAAACACTATTGAAATAGCAACGGTAACTTCGACACAACTAGAGAATAATGCTGATGTAGAATCAACACAGAAGGCAAAACAGCACCGCGGAAGACATGTAACTTGGTTATAATTTGGTAGACAAAATTCTAGCTTTTCTTAAAGAGGTGGGACCTGTATCTATTGGAACAGCACGCCAAACAAATCTTGTCAGGTTTCTTTATGAATCTTTTATTAGGTATTATTTAGTAAATAGAAGGGGGTTATTCAGTTTGTTAATACTTCAGTTAGTTTGTTCAATGTTAGAGTTAGATAAATGAATTGTCACTGGGTGCTTTATAAATTAGTGTCAAGGATTTATTTTGCTTTACCATAAGAATTTGATGAAAAGCAGTTAACACTACTTCTCACGCTGTGTACATTGCAGTACTGTAGACATTGCATCACATAGATAATACAGAGTCTGCACAATTCTGAGAGTCCAGGTATCAGTTGTCCTACATAGTAGACATTATATTGCTGTCGATGGCATGCAAGTGCAGACTGCTGAGTGTTCAAATATCAGTTCATATGGTGGTGCAATGTTATAGAGTATTCCTATTTCCACATATTTCCTGTCATTGTCCCTGGTTTACGGTAAAATGGAGTTGGATTTGGGCTTCTGAGCACGGGGTCGTCTGCTCAATCGCTTTTATTTTCGTTTCTTTACTTTTCTCTTCTCCCGTTGTCATTTTATAATCTTCTATTTCCTTTTATTTGACTTTCAGTGAAGAGCTCTGTGGCAATAAGTGGGCTCAGCAGCGCGGACAGGTGACCGTGGCTTCTTCATTGTCGAAACAGTCTGAACGCAGATTCCTTGAGGCAGTGGTCGAGGTGTGTTTGAGCCTCGTACGACACCTGGCGGCCTCAGCCAGGGCTACATGACCGACGGATGTCCGAAATCGTCTCGGAGAAGCACCTCGGACAAGAGCAGGAGGAGGGTATTCGGCCTTTTGAGCCTGCTGCATAATTAATCATGACCATGTCTGATTGCCCAACTCAACAACCTCATCCTGATTTCTCCCCAAAATCAACAGATTTGTAAAGCATAATTTCTCCTTCACAAATCCATGTTGAACCTGTCTGATCCAGCCAGTGCTTTCTAAATGCTCATGGTGACGGCAGGTTGCCAGATTCTGCACCAGTCAGCAGCAGTGCTGTCTGTGTTGGTGAAGTCCAGCGAGGACTCATAGTGGCAAAGGCATCAGTTGAAGCAAATGACGCTGAAGAGGAGCGATATTTGTTCCAGTTGCAGTGCCAGAGCAACCCTCGTGCCTGGCCCCCTGAAAGAGCAGTAAAGTTGGAGAGTTTCTGTAATCCAAAGATATGCAGGTTAGGTGAATTGACCAGACTAAATTGCCCGTATTAATCAGGGATGTGTAGATAAGTGCATTAGTCATGGGAAATGTAGTATAATAGGAGAATGAATCTGGACGGTGTACTCTTCAGAAGGTCTGTGTGCACCTTTTGTGCCTACTGGCCTGTTTTCACACAGTAGCGATTCTGTGAATTATCTGATGTTATTTATTCATTTTCTGACATTATATTCTGTGTTTTTACATATGTTTCTTTTGCTTTAAGATGGCACTAGAGAGTGGCGACAGTATAAAATACGTTTCATGACGTTTAGGAACGAGATATGAGTGACATTAAATATATCAATGAATAATTAAATCAACATCAGACAGCATTCCCACCTCAAAATCCTCCTGTTATTTTCAAAACAATTCATACTTTCTCACGATCATTTCATTTGAGATGACATTCCAGAAACCACATTGTGATGTTGGTTTAAACAGTATCACCACTTCCACATATTCCAATTATTTTGGACAACAACCTTACTAATACATTTCTCTTTATTTTTTATATATTATAGCTTCCAAATGTTTCCTGTTTTTATTGGACACGATTCCCACTTCCACGTGTTCACTGATACGATCAGCAAAATTTGCACTTCCATCTGTCCCTCTCTTTTCAGACAATATTCCCGATTCCACATTCCCCTGTTATTTTGGCTGGAGTTGCCACTTCCACATAATTTTTCTTGTTTAGGCAGTGTCCGCACTTCCACACGTTCTCTGTCATTTAAGGCAGCATTCCAAGTTCCTCATGTTGCTGTTATTTTCTACTGTTTTGGAGAAAGGTTTTCAAGAGGACTCCTGTGCCATGTGTTTAGACATTGACCTTTGTTCGGAGCTCCTTATCAATTCAGCCTGGGAGAGGTCATTGGGGACAGAGTCCAATGCATTCTGCAGACTCCCTACCTCCTAATATAGTGTAGGATGTTCACACATTTCTCGTTAAAATAATTGCTTGCAACATTGATATCAGGGATTGCCACATCTCCTCTATTCGTTGTGCCCTTCCAAAGGCATTTGACAGCTGCATCGTAACGGAGTGGACGATGAGTGTCATCTTATGCAGCTGCTATTTAACATTTTTCCTAAGACATACATTAACATTTCAGTACATACTACATGCACAAAACTTGTACTGCAGTTTTGAAATCGATATGCAACTCTCCCCAACATTTGTTTCTCCTTGCTGTTTCTGAACTTTACTCAAACTGATTGTGTGGAATCTGGGCTGAGGCGACCTTAGTGGCAGATTGAAGCAGGATGTTCGGTGAGGCCAATTTCAATTTTGAGATCATCTCGCTGCCTCTTGTTCGTTGTTCTCAATGGGAATGGTGAGATTGTCATCAGGTTACCCCTCACCGTGAAGGAGTGGAAAGGACAATGCTATGCTTTCATCCAGGTAAAAACAATGACTGCAGATGCTGGAAACCAGATTCTGGATCAGTGGTGCTGGAAGAGCACAGCAATTCAGGCAGCATCCGAGGACAGGCAAAATCGACGTTTCGGGCAAAAGCCCTTCATCAGGAATAAAGGCAGAGAGCCTGAAGCGTGGAGAGATAAGCTAGAGGAGAGTGGGGGTGGGGAGAGAGTGGCATAGAGTACAATAGGTCAGTGGGGAAGGAGATGAAGGTGATAGGTCAGGGAGGAGAGGGTGGAGTGGATAGGTGGAAAAGAAGCTGGGCAGGTCGGACAAGTCCGGACAGGTCAGGGGACCGAGTTTCTGGAGGTTAGAAGCTAGGATGAGGTGGGGGAAGGGGAAATGAGGAAACTGTTAAAATCCACATTGATGCCCTGGGGTTGAAGTGTTCCGAGGCAGAAGATGAGGCGTTCTTC
>NC_057758.1:3540268-3617051 GCF_004010195.1 Chiloscyllium plagiosum
GAAGAACGCCTCATCTTCTGCCTCGGAACACTTCAACCCCAGGGCATTAATGTGGATTTTAACAGTTTCCTCATTTCCCCTTCCCCCACCTCATCCTAGCTTCTAACCTCCAGAAACTCGGTCCCCTGACCTGTCCGGACTTGTCCGACCTGCCCAGCTTCTTTTCCACCTATCCACTCCACCCTCTCCTCCCTGACCTATCACCTTCATCTCCTTCCCCACTGACCTATTGTACTCTATGCCACTCTCTCCTCACCCCCACTCTCCTCTAGCTTATCTCTCCACGCTTCAGGCTCTCTGCCTTTATTCCTGATGAAGGGCTTTTGCCCGAAACGTCGATTTTGCCTGTCCTCGGATGCTGCCTGAATTGCTGTGCTCTTCCAGCACCACTGATCCAGAATATGCTTTCATCCAGACATCCGAGACTGCTTAAAGCTAGATTGGCAACTTCAAGGGAGGCTGCCCTCGTCTGGTGTCATGCCTGGCCTTGGGGAAATAGAGGTCCTTCATGTGTGCTTTCCCACGCAGTAAGCATTCCATGCATATGTGCACAATGCAGGGGGGTGGGGGTGGGGTGGGGGTGGGGGTGGGGGGGGGTAGGTGTAGGTTATTTTTGTGAAGATACAATGCACATACTTAAAAATTACTATCTTTCAGCTTGTCAGCCATTATTCTCTTCCCCATTGCAACTGTATTTTGCCAATTTTACTGATCAAGAAAAGGCCTGATTGGAACCATAATCACTTTCGTTAATTATTTCCCATCCCATTGGTAGGGCAGGACCACGATTGTTCGTTGCAGTGTGAGAGAGGTCGGAAAGGAGTAAGTCTGGAAATCGTCAGAACCACATAAATCTCAACGACAGAAGATCAGATAGATTAAAGAAAACATTGTGCTGATTGACATCTCCTGCTCTCCCCAGTACACTCTTTGATAAATTAGGTCTCTTTGATCATGAAAACAAATTGGAGACTCCACTGAGGGTGAATACGGCACACATCATACTCTTCAATGTCCACCAGCATGAATTTCTCCACTGGACTAAGCAGGCCGAGGCAGGAAAGGCCCAAAAACTAGACTGCAGTAAGGGATGACTGAACCAACAACGCTGATGCATCTTGGTTGAAATGCTTCTGTGCCAATACACTTGTCACAGATGCATCGCCCATAACAGAATCGCCAGGAGTGTCCAGACCACAGTCCTGGTGGAGTTGGAATCCCATCTATCACAAACATACACTCAATATTTTCATCTCATGGAGTAGTATCCAGCGAATCTAAACTGGTAGTCCAAGAGGAAATGTGAGTTGTCAGAAACAGAAGTGCAATCAAGCACAAATATTTAACTCAGACATTTTCAGGATTTTCGCCTGTCAGAGGGTGTGAACCTGGAATACTTCACTGTAATGCCTGTCAACGCTTGACGATTATGTGTATACAAGACTGAGATATGCATTTTTAATCAGTACAGGTTTTAAGAAATATGTGAATAACGTAAGACAGTGATACTAAAGATTGTTAGATAAAGATGAGCAGAGATGATTGCAATTTCTTCATTCATATTTATGGAATTTAATAGAAAGTAAATTGAATGTGGAAGTCGTATGAGATTCAATCAATTGCACATCACATGCCTCCATCCGCATGGCAATCCATCAATGCGTCCCTCAGTACCTGCTAAAAGTTACTCATCATGTATTCTCCACTTTATCAAAGCAGTTCTCATCGTTCACGAGTAAATTAATCAATTTTCTATACTGACTGACTTATTTTTGCCATTTAATAGTGACTGCCAAATGAAATTAGAATACAGCACATTCAGCACTTTACATTATTCTGTGTACAAACCTCATTATACCTTATTCGTCTCAATTTGAACACCACACATAATTCCTAAACAACAGAATAATGTCAACGCCCGCTCAATGGTTTTGAATCCACATTATTTTGCTGATGTTAAAATACGCTTGTACAGGACATGTACACCCAGTAAATACATCATCATCGTTTCTTGGCAGCTTTGAAAATCACAAATCTGACAAACAATCCATGAGTTGTCATTGATTTATCCAGAAGAATGTAGAAAACCATGCTCGTTTAATGATGCTTCTGGAGAAATATGTTTCCGTCACGTTTATGCCATACTGCCAAAGGCGCTCATTTTAACTTTTTTTTAATGTGATTCCTTTATTCCAAAAATCACACCGACTAGTCCAAGGCTATTATGAAACTAGAAAGAGTGCAGAAAAGATTTGTAAGATATTCTGCCCAAACTTTTCCGGGATATGGGGAGGTGGACAGACGGTGGTGTGATTGAGTTATACAGAGAGGCTGGATAGGCTGGGATAATTTTAACTGGAGCCCAGAATGTTGGTGAATAACAAAGGTCTTTTGCCAAGGAAAGGGAAGCTCAAAGCAAGAAGGCATAATTTTAAGGCGAGATGGGGAAGATTTCCAAGGGACCTGAAGGGAAATATTTTCGTACAGACTGTGGTTTATATGTGGAATACGTTGACAGATAAAGTGACAGATGTAGCTACAGCAACAACATTTAGAAGTCATTTAAATAGATGCATATATAAGAAAGTGTAAGAGGGATATGACACAAATGTATACAAATGGGATTAGCTTAGTTTTAGGCTAGTTTCACTTAAATAACTTCGCTGGATGTATTTCCGGGAATATCCTCCCTCAGCACAGCTGTAATGCTATCCCTTATCAAAAATGCCACTCCACCCTCTCTTGCCTCCCTTTCCATCCACCTTGTGTCCTGGAACCTTAAGCTGCAAGTCATGCCCATCCCTGAGCCATGTTTCTGTAATTCGTGTGATATCCCAGTCCCATGTTCCTAATCATGTCGTGAGTTCATCTGCCTTCCCTGTTCGGACCCTTGCATTGAAAGAAATGCACTTTAATTTATTAGTCCTTTATTGTCCCTGCCTGTCCTGACTGTTTGACTCGCTTCTGTTCCCAATTGTACCAGTCTCAGATTGATCTCTTTCGTCAATATCTCCCTGGGACCCACGCCCTCACCTTACTTGTTTAAGTCCTCCCAAGCAGCTTCAGCAAATTTCCCTGCAAGCATATTAGTCCCCTTCCAAATTAGGTGCCAACTGTCCTTCTTGTACAGGTCGCTTCTACCCCAAAAGAGATTCCAATAATCCAAAAATGTGGATCCTTCTCCCATACACCAGCTCCTCAGCCATGCATTCATCTGCTCTGTCCTCCTATTCTTGCGCTGAACAGCTCGTAGCTCCCAGAGTAATCCAGATATCACAAGTCTCAAGGACCTCATTTTTGAATTTCTGCCTAACTCCATGTAAAATGCCTCCAGAATCTGAGCCTTTAAACTTCCTATGTAGCTGGTTCCAATGTGGACAATCAACTCTTGCTGGCCCCTGTCCCCCGTGAGAACATTCTGCACGCTTTCTGAGACATCCTTTATCATGGCACCAGGGAAGCAACGCAGCATTCTACTTTTTCGCGGCTGGCCACAGAAACATCTGTCTGTAACTCGGACTAGAGAATCCCCATACACAATAGATCTCTCGGAACCCTCTCTGCATTCGAGCCTGTCTCAATATCAGAAACTTGGCTGTTCCTGCTAGGTTCCCCTGAGAATCCATCACCCCCCTGCATTTTCCAAAACTGCATACCTGCTGGAAATGGGTATATCCACAAAATACTAATGCACTAGCTGCCTATCTCACTTAACTTTCCCGGAGTTACCCCATTTATGTGACTGCATCTGAGATTTCTCCCCTTCCTATAACTGCCATCCATCACATACCGTTGCTGTTGCCAATTCCTTATTGCATCTAACTGTCTCTCCAACTGATCCATTCAATCTGAAAAGATTGGCAGCCAACAGCATTTTCCGGTGCTTTACGCTGATATTTTCGGCAAAAAACACAAGATTTATGGACATAAATAACGTTCAAAATGCCCTCTCTCTGTAATACTGAAAGAAATGTAAACTTGTCCAACTCTGTCAGAAATGTGAATTATGGCCAATAAAAGTTTTCACAGTTCTGACCAATGAAGATTGCATATTGGAGATTGCATATTGCACGCGCATATTACTTAATGACATTGTGCAGGCTAATTTTGGAATGGCGGGGATGCTACGAGCTCGATAAAACACAATATTTAATATTGTTTAATAATTCGTTCCCTTCGATGTCAGACCATTTTTACAATTGGAAAGTTGCGGTTCGGAGATTTATTAAATGGTCGATGGTTAGCATTTGTGCAATACGATTAGATTACTTACAGTATGGAAACAGGCCCTTCGGCCCAACAAGCCCACACCGCCCAAGCGCAAGTCACCCAATACCCCTACATTTACCCCTTACCTAACACTCGGGGCAATTTAGCATGGCCAATTCACCTGACCTGCACATCTTTGGACTGTGGGAGGAAACCGGAGCACCCGAAGGAAACCCACGCAGACACGGGGAGAATGTGCAAACTCCACACAGTCAGTCGCCTGAGGCGGGAATTGAACCCGGGACTCTGGCGTTGTGAAGCAACAGTGCTAACCACTGTGCCACCGTGCCGCACACAATGTGCCCTGTTGTTTGATAATTGCAGCGGTTTGTGCGCATTTATGTTGATCTCGGATAGTGCAAGTGAATATGGACTTTCTTCAGCATTAAACAGCATCTGGTTCTGTATTTGACCAAGAGTTTCTCCCTGTCTCTCACTGTCAGATTCATGAATGCATAGCACTGTGGGATTCTGTTGCTGGACATGCACTGATCGCAAGATTGATTCTGTCTCTGAATCATACTCTCTGTTAGTGTGTATTATGTAGTTCAGATTCTCCTCTCATGTACGCGAGTTTGACATTCACTCAGCACTCAGGTCACTCTTATTGTTGTGGTTCTGTTCGCCGAACTGGAAGTTTTTGTTGCAAACGTTTCGTCCCCTGGCTAGGCGACATCATCAGTGGGAGCCTCCTGCGAAGCGCTTCTTTGATGTTTCCTCCGGTGTTTATAGTGGTCTGTCCCTGCCGCTTCCGGTTGTCAGTTTCAGCTGTCCGCTGTAGTGGTTGGTATATTGGGTCCAGGTCGATGTGTTTGTTGATGGAGTTTGTGGATGAATGCCATGCCTCTAGGAATTCCATGGCTGTTCTCTGTCTGGCTTGCCCTATGATAGTAGTGTTGTCCCAGTCGAATTCACGTTGCTTGTTGTCTGCGTGTGTGGCTACTAAGGATAGTTGGTCGTGTCGTTTCGTGGCTAGTTGATGTTCATGTATGCGTATTGTTAGTTGTCTTCCTGTTTGTCCTATATAGTGTTTTTTGTAGTCCTTGCATGGTATTTTGTACACTACATTCGTTTTGCTCATGTTGGGTATCGGGTCCTTCGTTCTGGTGAGTTGTTGTCTGAGCGTGGCTGTTGGTTTGTGTGCCGTTATGAGTCCTAGGGGTCGCAGTAGTCTGGCTGTCAGTTCTGAGATGCTCCTGATGTATGGTAGTGTGGCTAGTCCTTTTGGTTGTGGTATGTCCTCGTTCCGTGGTCTTTCTCTTAGGCATCTGTTGATGAAGTTGCGCTATAAACACCGGAGGAAACATCAAAGAAGCGCTTCGCGGGAGGCTCCCAAGCACTAATGATGTCGCCTAGCCAGGGGACGAAACGTTTGCAACAAAAACTTCCAGCTCGGCGAACAGAACCACAACAACGAGCACCCGAGCTACAAATCTTCGCACAAACCTTGAACACTTACGGGCGAGAGACGCTGAGACAAGCCAGGAAATAGGAATCCTGCACTAACCCACTAAGCGCCACATACGAACAACTCCGGTTCCTACACGAATGCCGAAAGAATCGAATCCTTTCACAATGTGTCAGATACAGACCGCCAGTCAACAACCCACAAGCCAGGGAAACAGCCAAGCATAACGGATGATCCAGGTAATGATCACAGACGCGCACAACCGACTCCACAAATACAAACAAGAAATTGCGCGCCAAAAGTCGTTAATTTCAAAAACCACTAATCGTGAATGGACCCGGACCATAGAACAGGCTGTCACCATAGGACAGAACAGGACAACGCACCGCAAAAAAACGGCACTAAAAGAAAAAATGGCCAAACTAACACACAACAAAGAGGACACTACAACACACACCTGGGTTAAAAACCTCTCCCACAGACAGCTCACAGACACGGAAAGAACAATACTGGCCAAGGGACTCAACTACAACCACAGGGATGCCAAGACAGCAGACTTCCTAGCAGCACTAGAAGGCACACTCAGGAACAATGGACTGACAGAAGAGACACAACAAACAGTGAGACAAAGTATCGTAACCCTGATAACAAGGAAAAGACAAACACATAACCTCAAAACCAAGGAGAGGGAAGCACTGAAATCACTAAGAAACGATAAGAACATAATCATACTACCAACAGACAAAGGCAGAATGACGGTCATCCTGGACAAAGCAGAGTACATCCAAAAAGCACAACAACTACTTGCAGATACCAACACCTACCAAAAGAGGGAGTTTGACCCCACCCCACAGCTCACCAATAGGATAAACAACACACTGAGTCATCCTAAAGATAACAGCGCTGACATGCACAACACCTGCAATGCACCACTTTAATACGTGCCTGGATTATGTCGTATGTGCTCATTGGAGGGGGACTCAAAGCCACAATCGTCTGACTCCGGATGTGGAAATGCTGGCAACTGAGTTACATCATACCAAGGGAGCCCTGGACCTGTCTGAGTGAGAGGGAAATGGCTGCAGAGCTCAATATGAGGGGAAGTAATATGGAGGCTAGAATTTGAAGAGGTCAAGTAAATTGTGTCATACACGATATTAATGTGTCGGAGACTGCAAGGAGGAAGAGTTAATATCAATGCAGGGAGAGCATGGAGGAGAAACATAAAAGAAAAACTAATAAGTTCAAGGCTGAAAGCTGAATCTGAGCTCAAGGATATTAGAGTCATAGAGTTATACAGCATAGAAACAGACCCTTCGGTCTAACTCGTCCATATAATATAGAACCTAGAACAGTACAGCCAATGATGTTGCACCGAACACAATGCCAAATTAAACTAATTCCCTCTGCCTGCCCTTGGTCCATATCCCTCCATTCCTTGCATATTCATGTGCCGATGTAAAAGTTTCTTAAATGCCCTATCTGCCTCCACCACCACCTCTAACAGTGCATTCCAGACTCCTACCACTCTCTGGCTCAGTGGTTAGCACTGCTGCCTCACAGCACCAAGGATCTGGGTTTGATTCCAGCCTCGGGTGACTGTCTGACTGGAGTTTGCACATTCTCCCCGTGTCTGCGTGACTTTCCTCTGGGTGCTCTGGTTTCCTCCTACAATCCAAAGATGTGCAGGTTAGGGCAATTAGCCGTACTAAATTGCCCATTGTGTTCAGGGATGTGTAAGTTAGGTGCATTAGTCTGAGGTAAATGTAGAATAATAGGGTCTGGGTGGGTTACTCTTTGGAGGGTCAGATTGGACTTGTTGGGCCAAATGGCCTGTTTGCACACTGTTAAGGATTTTATGATTCTATCTCCTTTGAGCTTTCCCCCTCTCACCTTGAATGCATGCCCCCTAGTTTTAGGCATTTAATTCGACTGGGACAACACTACTATCGTAGGGCAAGCCAGACAGAGAACAGCTAGGGAATTCCTAGAGGCATGGCATTCATCCACAAACTCCATCAACAAACACATCGACCTGGACCCAATATACCAACCACTACAGCGGACAGCTGAAACTGACAACCGGAAGCGGCAGGGACAGACCACTATAAACACCGGAGGAAACATCAAAGAAGCGCTTCGCAGGAGGCTCCCAAGCACTGATGATGTCGCCTAGCCAGGGGACGAAACGTTTGCAACAAAAACTTCCAGCTCGGCGAACAGAACCACAACAACGAGCACCCGAGCTACAAATCTTCGCACAAACTTTGATCACTCTTATTCTTTTCATGCAGTTTAATTTTACTGGAAAGGACTTGGAATTCCATCTTCAATACTTCAATACAAATGGGAGAAGGGAAGCAACAAAATGAGTGTCTGGAAATGACAGGATAATGCACAGTTACCATGCAAAAGTTAACAAAACCAAAGAAAATAAAGACAGAGGTTACAATCTGGCTTAATGTGTCTTGTCCTCGTCACTGGTTACAAGATACTCAATATCTATCAGATTATGCGCGAATTCTGCCAGATTTCCCAACATAACCCAAAATGGCAAGTGTCACTCGGTTCAAAACCATCTTGTTCCAGCAAGTGATCCTGGATTAAAGCCTCCAGTTCACTGGATTTGCAGAAATGCCGATTCAGTCCCACTTCCGTGTGAAAACACTTCTGAAACTTTTCACTGGAATTTGAAGAGATGGTAGTTTCTTCTCAGGGGATTGTTTCCGACTGCAATCCCTGATTCAAACGAAAACTCACCATGTCTGTTTCTGATGTACAATCTTGATGGGCATGACAAATTCCAATAAACGAAATTATTTTCCATTTGAAAATCTAATACCAGTGTCATGTTTTCATTATTTAAATGAACTCATTAGACTTGCCTGCCCAGTAAATTGAATCCTAAACGCCCATGATACAGACGGGGTTACTAACGACTGTGAGAACGAGGAGCAGACATTGAAGCTTTGAAATTTTGGCGTTTAGATCAGATATTGAATCCTCCATTTGTTAATAAAGGGTTGGCCCAGTCCATTCTGATATTTAACTGCACTTATGGGACTGAGCAGCTGTGTTTGCCTTCAGTTCTGTCGGATTGAGAGTACGAGGATGACAGGGAACTGTTCTCTGTGTGCACTGATTTCGCTTCGATTCGTGAATGCTATTTATCAAGTTTATTAATACAAGATTGAGAAGTTTGTTGAATTGCCGAAATTCTCTGGAACTTCAATTCACCCCGATCTGTATGACTCCGTATTCGTTTATCTGCGTGCGTTTGGGAGCATGCGCAGGTCTGAATATCTCTGGGGTATTCAAAGTGATTAAATGCCTTCCTTTGTGGCCTCCGAAAACCATGCACAGTCAGCAGTAGATTTCACCGAAAATCGTTCGGGATTCAGCCAGAGGGGCAGAGAAGGAGGACAGTAGTTCACTGCATAATACGGGAGAAGGATTCACAATTTTCAGCAGGACCTTTATCAGCACGGAAAGTTGGCCGGGAAATGGCAAACAGAGCTTAATACAGATACGGGTGAGGTGTTGTATTTTGAAGTAAACAACATTCAGAGTTTCATGGTGAATGGTCGGACCTTAAGGCGTGTATTGCAATAGAGGGGACTTGAAATTCAGGCACATGTTGATCCGAAGTGAAGTTAGGGGTGGACAGGGCAGTGAAGAAGGCTTTCAGCATACTGGCCTTCATTTGTCAAGGTATTGAATATTGAAGTTGGGAAACTATGTTGTAGTTTTACAGGATGTTGGCTAGGCTACAGTTGAAGTATTGTGTTCAGTTTTGGCCGCTTTGCTATAGGAAGGATGGTATTAAGCTGAAAAGAATGCAGAATACATTTAGAAAAATGTTGCCCGAGCTCAATCGCCTGAGTTTTCGGTAGAGTTTGGTCAAGCTAGGGCTTTTTTCATGAGAGTGTATGACACTGAGGAGTTATCTTGAAGACCACGAGAAGCTTGGATAGCGGGAATGCATTCAATACTTTTCCCAGGCTTTGCGAATCGAGGAATGCAGGGAACTAGTTTACGGTTCGAGTGGAAAACGTAAAAAGGGAAACTGAGGAAATTTTTTTAGACAGAGGATTGTACGCATATAAAGTGAGCTGCCAGTGGAAGTGGTTGAGTTGGGTACGTTAACAACAAGTATGCGTCATTTGGACAAATACCTGGATAGGAAATTGGTGTGTATGGACCAGTTGCAAGGAACTGGGCTCAGCGTGGTTGGATGTTTTCATTGGCAAGGACCAGTTTGGATCAAAAGCCCTGTCTCCGTTCTGTAAAACTCTCTACCTCTATGACTGTATTGCAGAGACGCCATTGAACAGAGGTGCACAATACAATACAATCATTGTTACACGCATGAATGCGGAAACACACACAAGATAGACACACATATAGAAGCACATAGCAACACAGATAAAGACACATGCATGGAATCATAGCCATGGATAAGTAGATAGAGAAAGGGGCTGATATACGCACACATAAGCACACCCCACTCCACACACACACACACACACACACACACACACACACACACGCACACACACACAGAGACGCACACACACACACGCTGAACAACACATTCCCAGAAACAGCTACATATGCAAACTTATGCAGTACACACACATACGTAAAGAGAGGCATGCATATTAACATATAGACTAACACAAATGGAGAATCACCAACACACGCACAAGAATATGGTGTATCTTTTTTCAATATGAGGTCTTTAATTTCTGTGTGGGGTCCGTTGTTCAGTGTGTGGTCCGGGAGTTCTGTGTCAGGGCCGCACATTAAATGCGAGGTCCCCTTGTTCAGTGTGGGCAACTGAGACAGAGTCCTTCAAAAACGGCACATATTTCCCTTCATTACCCCCTGTTCTTCCCGAACCTATTCAGCCAAAATAGATAGAATGCCCATTCCCCAGATGTATCGCGAGATCTATACCATGAAACGTGTGTGACTTTAGCCGCAGGTGATCAAGCAATGCAGTTTTGTTTGTATCCTGAAACCTGGGGGAGTGGCATTGGTGGGGGGGGGGGGGGGGTGGGGGGTGGGGGGGCGAGATTGACATATGTCAGTGGCAACGGCACCTAAACCTTCTCAGGAATAACTGAACTGGGATTAGTCTCTCTTGGAGGTTTGCAGGCTATCATATTGGCTAACATCTCTCTGAGGCCGAGATTGAACTTTGGAGAAGCATGTCAGAGACTAGATGCAGCCTATGTGTCCCAGGTTTGTCCTGGATGAGAAAGAAGTATGGGGCAGTTCCAATCAGGTTGGCATCTGTTATGGAGAAGGTCAGACTCCCTCAAAATGTTTTAAGATGACACACCAGAGCCGAACATTCTTTCTTAGGTGGATGGACAGTGGAAATTCCAGGAGTGGTGTAGCTGATCAAACAGTACGTTTGGATGGAAAACAAAATTTGTTTGAACACTATGTATAAAAAAGGAACAGAATGAAAACAGAATTTTGAATAACTTCACGGAGTTGAAAACCCAAACGTCTCTATTGCAATTAACGAGGGAGCTGTTCCAATTTCTGCAACATCCCAAAACGCACCACTTACCAAAAGGCAAATTCAAACTCAGGTTCAAACGTACAGGAGAGATTTCAGAGAGAAAGCTGATGATAAACATCTGTTGAAGCATGGGACATCTTTTTGTTGTAGCTGCTTCTCTGTTCCATGGTATTTCTGACAACCTGCTAAAAAATAAACAAACTAGAAAATATCGTGAACAGGGAGAACTTGCCAATTCCCTCCCACTATTGAAAGTAGCCTTCTACAGATCTATCAGAAACTCTGTCTTCACGATCTCTCTTCAATATAAATAAGGACAACATAATCTTGTTAAAGGGCCAGAATCGACACACACGTCAGCATCAATGGTGAAAACTACAAAGGGAAAACAGACTGCTGACACAGCCCATCAGCCCAACAGCCCCAACCTCAGCCCGTTTGACAGACACTTTCATAAACCCAATTCTCTTTCCGGTTATGTATTCATGCCTTCACCGCTTATCCCCTTCATAGCCTTCCGAGTTGGCCCCATTCTCAGTCCATCATTACTTGTTGCCAATTGGACTTCAATGGTGTTATCCCCACTGATTTGCTCCCTGCCAACATTTAATGTCCTGAAGCTTACCATTAAGAGAAAATCAAACCATTCCCACTTAACGTTCAATGGAACGTTCACCGACAACCACCCATTCCCCACCCTGCCACCCACAGCGTTCAACTACGAACATCCTGGGTTTGAAAATTGAGCCAGAAACTAACCTGGACCAGCCATATCAATACAGTGTCTAACGAGCGATTCAAAGGTGAGAAATCCCGCAGCGACTAATTCAGCTCCTTACTCTCCCCTCCACTCACCTCCAACCCTCGCAACTCGCAAAATCTATCCACCATTGACAAAGCACAACTCAGTTGTGTAAAACCCTGTTGCCTGGATTTTTGCAGCTGCTATTACTCTCAAGAGACTCGATCCAGGACAAAAAAGTTCACGTGATTGGCAGAGCATCCACACACATAATACTCGCTTGACCACCAAATCTCAGTGGCAGTGTGTACCTTCTACAAGATGCACATCAGAAATTTACCAGAACTCCTAATTGAGCACCTCTGTACCCTGTGACCATTTCCAGTTGGCTGGACAAGGAATGCAGACGCAAGGGAATATAGCCTCTCCAAGCCACTCATCATCGTGACTTGGAAGTATATCGCATTCCTTCACTGTCGCAGGTTAAAATTCTGGAAGTCCCTCCCATATGGAATGATGGGTCTACACCGAGCACACAGACTGCTTTGTTTCAATAGCGCAGCCCACCACCACCTTCTCAAGAGGAACTATGGAGAGCAAAAATGTTGGCCGAACAAGTGGCTCTCATTTCAATTGAATGAATAGGAATGAAAGGTAAGTGAAATATTTCGAGAGTTCCTTCAAAGTCACTGGGTCAAAATTCTCTAACTGCTTTCCTGACGGCTTATTGTTAGTCTGGGTGCATCACACTGACCACTGCAGTTCAAGAAGGAGTTCAGCCGCTTCTCTTCTCAAGGGGCGCAAATAGGGATGGACAACAAATGACGGACCGGCCAATGTGCACCACGTCTTGTGAATGAAATGTAATGAAGGGTAAGTGAAGACAAAGATGATGTGCTTTCAGAGGGTACTGATCTGTGAGATGTCCTTCTTCTCTCCCTCATCATCTCAGATCCCGACGCCATCTTATTGCATCCCTATCGCCGAAATATTTCCTATCACTCTGTCTTGATCCAACTTCAGACCCCACTGTGAAATGTTATTTCACACAAGCGTTCAGACATGAATGGAAGAAACCAGAGTCATTACGACGGTATAGTAATGTACAGTCCTCGAGCTGACATTTGCTGAACTACATCCGAGGATATCCGTAACAAAATAGATCACACTGAGGTTCTCTCTATATATCTGTGCTGTTGATTTTCTTTTCACACTTTATGAATTTCTCTCTCCTCCCTCATTAATGTCGCTGTCGCTGTTTCTATCTTGAACGCCGTTAGTTTTATTCCCTCACCTATGTCACACAATATATATTTCACTCTCTCTGTAAAGTCTTCATTCAAACACTTTTTCACTCTCATTGCCCAATCTCTGTTTCTCCAATTCTTTTTCCATGTATCTCTCTTTCATTACTCTTTGCTCCTGTTTTTTTCCTCTTGAACCCCTTCATCTTCTTTCACTTTCCCCCATTAATCATTCTCTCACGCACACTTCTCTCTTCATTCTCTGCTCTGCATTACACTCTAACACATTTATCTCCTTTCTCTTTGCCACTCTATTCTCTATACCTGTATTTCCCTTTCTAACCCGTTTATTTTCCTTCTGCATACCTCATATTATTCTCTCTAACGAGAATGGTGGATGGACAGGAAATATTCAATGGCAAGGCAGTAAAATGACACAAACCCACGATTGCATTATTTTAGGGTAGGATAGAGTTGAAGTTTTGAGGCAATAATACAAAGCAGTGGGATAGAAATAAAAGTTTCTTGCTGTTTTTGGATGTAAGGCAAGAATCATCATCTAAATATCTAACAATGCTCTGAAACATATCAAGGCTAAAATGAAGGAACAACGCCTTAAACTTCTGGACATGTGTGGATATCAGGTGAGGATGGCAGAATTGCTCACCAAAGGGCAGCATTGAGTCAAGTTCTTTTTTTTCCAACTATCTGGGAATGATGATCTCTGTGGAGTTATCTCACCCAAAGCCAACTCTGTTCTGCGAGCAATGCCCGGTCACACTACCCCCTCTAATCCTCTGGGAATGGACCTTTGGCCTACCACATAATTAGTCCAATATCAATGGCCTCCTACTCCACCCCATCTCACTTGACATAGCAACAGTCAGTTGTCCCACAAACATTGTTCCCCCAGCAACGGTCTGTAACCCTACCCCTCTACTCCCACAGCAGCATAATAGTCACATACAAAATCTGTTCCCTCAGACTTGGCCTGTGTAGCATCTGTACTCTGTTCCTTATCAATGATCAATGGTTCCACTCCCTTACTTTCCCCAAGGAAACGTCAGTAGTCCACCCGAAACGGTTCTCAGGCTATATACCTACAGACCCTTCCGATTCTGCTTAACGAGCAACAGACTGTGGCCTATTCTCAACCATTTACCAAGCAGAGGCTTGCAGCACGACAGCCTGTACAGTCGGCTCTCATTCCACCCACACTTCCTCCTTCAGAAAGGATCGTGGCAATGCACACACACTGTTCCAAAGCAAAGCCATTTGAAACCACCTGACCCACCTTTCTCATAGCATCAGTGTGTGACCCCGCAAACACAGTGTTCCCCTGGACACCGAAGGAGGCTTAAACGACTACTGTTTCGCCTAACAAACACCCTCTCTGTTCCCTGAGCAAAGGCTTGCTGCAATGTTACCACGCTGCTCCCCCAGCAACTGACTGCATTCTCACACTCACTCTCGTCCCCTAGCAACGGACTGTGGACCTACCCAAAACCTGTTCTGGAAACATCAGTCAGTGATTCTGCATCTAATCTTCTCATGGCAAAGACTGCTGGATCCATCACCTTTCTATTCCTCTTGTGGTCATATACCCATTTCGATTGCCGAAGAACTAGCAATTGTTGCATCGCTACTCTGATCCCACGTGAACACCCAACGTCATCAGCTCCCTCTGTTATCCTTTCCAATGCTTATGCTCTCACTACCTTGCTTTCCTGTCAGCAGTGGCCTGAGAATCTGTACCTAATCTGTTCCATTAACAAAGGCCTGTGACCCATTCCTCATTCTATTCACCCAGCAATCGTCTGTCCACCTTTCCCCAACCCTTTCTACAAGCAATAGCCTTTGTGCACATAGCCACTCTGCCCCCCAGCAAAGGACAGTGGTCGAACACCAATTATTTTCCCCTGGCAACGGAATGTGGGCCCATCCCACATTCTTCCAAAGACAACATCCGTCAGCCCCATCACCACACTGTTTCTCTGACAAGGGTTCATGATCCTACACCTGCTTTTCTTTCCCTAATGATTGGCTGCTGGACCACCACTGCACTGTTGCATTAACAACCGGCTTTGTCCACTTCCACATAATTTTCTCCAGCAACAGAAGCTAAGAGGGAGTTGGAGGTGGACAGAATTTGAAAGAGAGAGAATGGAGGAGGTACAGGGAGAGCAAGACGAAGAGACAGTGAAGGAGAATGGGGGAGGGAGATACAGTGAAAAGCAATTACAAAATAGGAGGTGCAGAGAGTACAAATGAGAGAAATTGTGAGAATGGGAGAAAGAGATGAATGGAGAGGAACAGAGAGAAAGTTGAATTCTGCTGAGGCCAGGACGGGGTGATCAACACAGAAGTGAAAGCAAGGACAGAATGATTAAACAGAATTATTGTGTCCCATCCGGTTCCATCCCCTTCTCGGATGACAAGGACATGGGTAAAAATCTCCAGCTTAGTTTCTTCAAAGCAAAGACAAACTCTTCTGCTTGACACTTTTTAATGATCTTTTTAATCAGTTACGAGTTGAAGTTATGGATACAGTCAGGTGAGAGCAGTGCCTTGTCAGGCTGGCCCCTGAGTTGAGAGAAACGCTGAGATATACCCCTGTAATCACTTGTCAGAGGATAAGGATGGACAAACCAGTACTGTCCTCATTCTATTACCATATTGACAAGCTGCTTAACTGCTGAAACATTGAATTGAAATATGAAAATCCTGAATTGATTGATTAATGAGTGAATTGGATTGATTTATGAATTTGGATAAAGGGATACTTCAGCACATTCTTCAACTGCTGTCTGAACTTTTTCTGGGTCACAGCATATATCGCTGTGTTTGTGCAGCAACTGAGGAGCTGCAGCATGAAGCCTAATTCCTTCACAAATGGATAGACATACACAGACCTATACCCGAAATACCACATCCGGTTCCATATAGAATACACCATTAGCATTGACCATAACAAGATGAAATTGCCCGAGATCACAAACAGCAAAATTATGGATCTTTATCGATTTTGCATTTCTGTGTCACACTGACCGTCCCCATTTGTGTGAGCACGCAGTCTCTTGCGGGCTCTGCTGGTCACTAAAATGTGTCTAACGGTGAAAATATTGAGAAGTACAATCAGGAGAAATGGAAGAGCCGGGTTTAGGACGTGATGGAGGAACTCGATTGAAGTCCAGACACGAGAGGATTGAACACTGCTTATTACGTGACAAAACCAGGGGATGTTACTCATATTATATGTCCCTGCCAGCATGAAATACCAGAAAATGTTCTTTAAGCAGCTCAGCACAGTCACTGTTCCAAGAACCAAAGCCGCCGTTTGCTCACTGCAGTATTTACCTTTCAGGTTCTGGCAACAAATGGCTACAAACCGATCAAAGGTGAAAGTGACTGTGAATCAGACAGAACAGTCAGTTGCTGCATAAAACAGGACGGCGTGGATATTACACACTTGGATGTTCCACAGGAAAATAAACACTTCCCAATAAACAAAGGGAATGTGTCTCAATATCAGATCGAGGATAATTACCAGTAGATCCGCCACTGCCATGGCCCCCAGGTAACGACTGACACAGGGAGACAATCCACAATCTTTATGATGCAGTATGAAGATTGTCGCTCTGGTAACCGTAAGGAAGGTAAACAAAGAAAATATGCATCATCTTGGAGGTAAAATTGTCAGTTTTATTGTGGACAGGGCCAGATTTCAAATGGCTCACTGTATTTAAAGATCTATTGAAATTACTGGAGCTGTAATAACACAGCGCAATGTCTGAATTACTTTAGAAATGTGACGTAAATACAAGAATTCCTCCTTTCCCAAACATGGAAACGAACATTCATAAGAACATTCATAAAGTTTCTAAGACACTGTCACACACTCGATCACTTGTAAGTAAACAAAGGTTATTTCTTTACATTTCCTGACAGGAAAAGTGAAAATCATTCTTAATGGTTCTGAACGGTTCAACCAGTTCCTTACAGACAAACGGAAGTTGGAAATTCCTGTCTTTCAGTCTAAGTTGTGGTGGTCATTCTGTCCTGAAGAAACGCAAACACAAACAAAAAAGTTCACTCCTTTAACTGCCTGAATGTACTTCGAAACAATGTGTCCTCCTCCCTGCAACGTGATGTCTTTCTTGAGAATCATGTCTTTTGGTCAATTCACTGACTTTTGGCCAGTGACTAATACCATCAGTTGAAGAACGCTCCATAGATTGCTCCACTCCTTTTTCTGTCCAACTGTTCTTCTCTCTCTTTGGGATTTCTCCCCAATTATCGTTTACGTTTGACCCCTTGGTTCTGGAAAAATAAATGACATTTTCCGCCGATAATCAGTTCACAAGTCAGGGCACCAGACTGCATGGCTACTTCATAGAGCGTCTAAATTCGACCCGCAAAAGTGAACCAGAGGTTCCAGCTGTCTTACACATGCACACACGAACCTATTCGCTGTCCATGATCTTTCACAGGCTTAGTCCAGTGCTTCAGCGAAGCTCACCATCATTTGGAAAAGAAATACCTCATATTCTGAGAAGAGACTTTGCAACACTCTGGACTCAATATCGAGTTCAATTTCACAAATAAGACTAATTGAAAGACAGGTGTCAGAGGGGTCCACTTGACTCGGGGCGGAGCTGAATGCGAGAGAGCAGAGAGCAATCTAGAAAGATATGTGAAATAAAATCTTACCTCGTGGATTTTTGTTCAATCCATATGCGTAGCACACTCTTTGCAAAACAATTGCGCCTCAGTTTCCATTTTACTCTTTCCACTCTAACCTTAAACCTATGCCTGCTCACCCTCGGTTCCCAATGCTGTGAAAAATGATGAGTGCATTCAGTCAATCCATGCCCCTCATGACCTGATACACTTCTATGAGGACCTCACACAGTCTACAACAAAATATGGAAAAATGTCAGAGTTTATCCAAACTCTGTCTACAAATGAGAGCATTGAGTTCTGGCAACATTATTGCAAATTTCTTCTGCACTCTTTCCAGTTTAATACTATCCTTTCGACAGCAAGGTGGCCCAAGCTGAACACTTATACTCCGAGTTCGGCCTCATTAACGTCTTTTTTTAGTTCTAACATAATTGTGCAACTTCTGTACTCAGTGCCCTGATCGATGAAGGCCAGTGTACCAAAGGCCGTCCTCACTACCCTGCCGATCTGTGACTCCACTTTAAGTGAACCTGAACTCCATGGTCCCACTATTCTGGTACACTCTTTCAGGTCCGAACATTGACCATAAAATTCCTACCTTTATTTGAGGTGCCAAAACACAACACCTCACACTTATCTACATGAAACTGCATTTTGCATTACTCGGCCCACTTCCCCAGCTGATCAAGATCCTGCTGTAATTTCTGATAACCATCCGAACCTTCTATGGTATCATCTACTTCAGTTTCATCAGCAATTTACGAATCATGCCTTGTCCATCCTCATTCAAATCATGGATGTCGATAAGAAACTTGAATGTGTGACATGAGAATGCGGTAGGAATAGGTACCAAACAGCAATCAGAAACTCGAAATAAATCATCCTTGATCAGTTTGACAGAACATTTCATGTCGAGTCACACAGGAAGCAGTACAGGGTGTTCAGCTGTTTGGAATCGGTATCAATGATTTAGCACAAATGCACTGTAACTATGTTAGGCGATGACGTTAAGGTAAACAGACATGACGTTAAGGTAAACATCATTCAGAGAAGGTGCAGAGTGTCCAAATGAATACTTGGAGGTGAAAACAACGGGTGAAAGTTTGGAAGATCGAATATAACATGACATATCCCATGTCATTTTATTTTCAGGACGAATGCGAGGCAGTATGTGAGTGAAAGGGAGAGAGATGGCAGCATTCGTGATACAGTGTGAACTGAAAGATTCACTCTTACCCGTCAGACTTCGGAAGTTTTGCTAAATCTGATGGACTGCTCTGTCATGTTCTCAGTTGTCCCATTTCTCTCAGTGGCAAGTGATGAGCAGGGGGGTGTTTCAAGCCCCGTATTAAGGAGATGACGTCAATCTGAAAGGCCATTTTTCCTTGCACGTGAAGACATGAAGCCGTTGTGAATGGCTGACTGCTTCTAAATGAAGAGGCTCTGGCTGTTTTTCGGACTGTGGGTATTCACCAACACGACGTGCCATGCATGGGCACATTGCAACATTAGATTCTTTTAGATTAGATTAGATTAGATTAGATTCTCTACAGCGTGGAAACATGCCCTTCGTCCCAACAAGTCCACACTGACCACACCCCCCCCCCCCCCCTCCAAGAGTCACCCACCTAGACCCATTTCCCTCTGACTGAAGCAACTAACACTATGGACAATTTAGCATGGCCAATTGACCTGACCTGCACATCTTTGGACTGTGGGAGAAAACCGGAGCTGGAATCGAACCTGGGATCCTCGTGCTTTGAGACAGCAGTGATAATCACTGAGAGCTCCTTCAGTCCTCCTACTTCTCCGCGATGACATGTGGACCACGTAGTTCCATGTATATGATCGTGAGTACCGCTATACTGGGAAAACAAGCATACACTGGGTAGCTCCCTGCTGAGAGAGAACGCATTGTATTCCCCTAATCCGCAATATATATCCTCCTACATTGATGTAAGCATCATGGGAGATGATTGATATGTTACCCATACGTGCCAGGCCATTTCCGGATATTCGAAGCTGAATGAAACTGTGACTCTCGCACCATCCTCCCCCTGGTGTGAAGCTGCTAGTTGTGTTGCAGGAGGTGACACCGCTCTGTGACCAGCTCCTTGATAAATCAGGGTTCCCTCACACACTGCTCCTGGGTTAAGCGTAGGTTGGGAAGGTGTTCTTGGAAATCCTTGGATGGATACATCAAATTACTTCCCTATCTCACCCACACTCCAAAACGCACGCACACACACACACACACGCACACACCTGTGGTCATTGCATTTTCAGATTTCAGTAGGGCGTTCAACAGAGTTCGTCGTGGTAGACTGTTAAGTACAGTAACATTGGATTGAAGGTCGTAGTCAGAGAGTGTGGTGAAGGCCTACGTTTTGTGACCAGTGGTGCGCCAGAATAATTCGTTTAATGTTCATCTTTTGTGATTTATATGAATAAGTCGGAAAGGAATATAGGAAGTCGATCGTTAGTGAGTTTGCAAATAACACCATAAGTGATGGTTTAAGGGGCAGAGATGAATGGTATCTCCGAGTCCGGTGAGGCCTTAAGTAACTGGGCGGCAAGGACGGCATTCCCCTTTTTGCAGTTTCCCTCAGTCAATTCGAACAATTATTAGAGAAACAGAGACTTTCAGGGTGAAGGCGATTCAAGTTCGACGTCCAGAATGGATTTGGAGTGCTGGCATCTCATTACGGTTTATTATTGTTGTTTAACGTTGTAGAGGGCAAGACTATCAGCTGAAGGAGGGTGTTAGGTGGGAACTAGCTGGAAGATTCCTTTAACATATCTCCCAATATGACAGAGCCTCCCCGCAGGTGGTAATAGATGCATGTGACTGCACAAAGTGACTCTGTGAGGCTAACACTGTTTAAACTACAATTTCTGAATGATTCTGCTTGATTTTTTTTCGGTGACCTTCCCTCCTTCCGGTCGAATGGATGGCAAAAACTAGGGCATGGACAACAGGCAATATAACGAATGTTTTTGATACAATTCAGAAAGCAGCAGGTCAAGTGTTATTGGATCCATATAATTGAACGCAGTCGATTTACAGAAATAAGTTGGTCGGTCTCACGGTTGTCACTTGGGATTTATTTTGCTTCACGTCAATTTCCACTTGCAGCAGTGTCCTCCGACGACACACATGCCCATTATCGGGATTTCATGCCGAAGACAAGGGGATCGCTTGCAGATTCCATTCTCAAATGCACAGTCTTTGAAGAAACCTGAAAAAGAGAAAGGAATATTTCAGTGATGTCCCCAGCCAAACAATTAACTCTCAGTTTGTCACAAAATCAAGAATTATGACGGCCAGAACTTTATCCAGTGAAGCTAGAGTGATTCAATCGAGGAGGTGCACACCAGAACTTTGCATAGTATTCTCAGTGTGGCCTTACCTAGGGGTTTAAAGATGATAACCGCACCCAGTGCTCTCAGTGCTGTCTTATCTCGGGACATTGAGACTAGAACTGTCTACTTGCTACCTATGTGATCACCGAGAGAGGACGGTGCCCTGTCGTGCAACTGTTACCGAACTGAGAGATGTGGAGTCCAGAACCATTTACAGTGTGATCATACAAAGGGAGATTGAGACCATCTCTATGTACACTGACCAATGTGGAGAGTAACTAAGGGATATTTGGACAAGAACCTACCCAAGGGTGGACTAAGTAAGGTACACAGAGGTCGGAAATGAGCACAGTGCTCTCAAAATCGAGTAACTGAGAGATAAGATGCGTAGGAAGCTTCACAGAGGTCTTACCGAGGGATATCAAGGCCATCCCTACATTATGCCAAGTAGCGTCTACCTAGAAATTGTGCAAAGTGCTCCCATTGTGACTTAACCAATTGATGTGCAAAATAACTTTGTGAACAGTGTTTTCTTTCATACAGGAAGCAAAGAAAAATACAGAAGGATATACACACGAGCAGGCTACAAGACCCCTTTAGATTAGACTCACGCTATTGTGGAAACAGGCCCTTCGGCCCAACAAGTCCACACCGACCGGCCAAAGAGTAACCCATCCAGACCTACTTCCCACTGACTAATGCACCTCGCACTAGCATGGCCTGTCCACTTGACCTGCACAACTTTGTACAGCGGGAGGAAACCGGAGGAGCCCCAGAGGATGGAATCGAACTTCGGACGCTGATGCTGTGAGGGATCAGTACTAACTGTTGAACCACCACGTATGTAAAGTATTTTATTTAAAGGACAGTTTTCGAGAATACACTCTGTTTGTACGGAGTGAATTCCACAACTCGGGACTAATGCAGCTGAACAAAATGCAAACAATGGCTCACTGTCGAATCTCTGAGAATTCATCAGAATTAGAATGGTATGGGCATCCAGAAGCGTTATCGGGAATGGAGGATATTGCAGAGATTGAGAGCAGCTGGTCAAAGAGAGATTTGAAAGCATGTCCCTTTTAAACGTGGAAACGAAGATGCTGAGAACAGCATTTTGGTGAATTGTTTTTGATGGTCGATAATCAGTAAGTTAAATTAAACTGTTCTTCGAAAATTTTCCAAAATGGGATGATAACCTTTCATTCAAAACAGGTGGAGTTGGGAAACCGGGCTGATTGAAACAAGGCAAACAATGAGTCAAATTCATTTGCAAAACAGCACACGCTTGAGGGGCTGGTTTTGCTCCAGTCCGTTTTCAAATAAATGTGCTAACCAGTAAAGAAAAACCCTGGTCTTGGTTGACCATCCGCAGTGATTGGCTCGACAACCACCAAGGACGGTTTGCAGCAAAACCAATAATTTCATCTTTCTCTATGGAGTCTTTCAGAGTCACGATTAACTGACTGACTGTAACAGCGAGGTACTTTATCACAAATGAGACGCTGTTCTGTGGTTAATAACCAGAAATCAACGTTGAGGATTGGATCCACGTTGTGTTCATTATTAAGACATTTCACAAGCTAACATCAAATGTAACTGGAATCAAAGATTAAGCGTTTCTGTTAATCAGTTATTTCTCAGTGAACAGAGAGACCTAACTGTATAATTGTTGATATCATGAAGGTTCACAGGAAACGCTCAAACTGGGCAACTAGGTCTCGATTATTAGCTAAGAAAACCGGTTGGTCCATCATTCCTGCGCTGGCTGTTTTCAGTTCTCCCACAAAGCGCTCGCAGTGACACACTGGACCGAATGGTTGAACCTTTTCTTATTTTTTAATGCATTATTCGTTTCACATTGATGAACCTTACTCCTGCTCCAAGTTACTGCTGCTCTTGGTGAGGAAACTGTTGCTGATGAGTAGCACGTAAGTTCTGAAATTTTTTATCGGATTATGCAGCAGCAGCATTGTCAATTTAATGTTAACAGAATGTGATATTTTCCGGATTAATTAAGTTAAATGGGACCATCTTGCAGGACAAATCCAAATTGTAAACTGCTTCTCTTGCTTGATGTGGGAACACGGAGAAATGTTTAAGAGTCGGAGAGTATCGTGAACGGCATGGACAGAGACGTGGTCACACCACAGACTCAGACGCAATAAGGTAGGGCAGGATGGCTAATCAGGAAATGCAGGAATCCTCTGTGGATGTTCTCCTGCAAAAGAGACATACCATTTTGGAAAACAGCAGCATCCACATTCCTGCAAACATGGTTGGCTTTGCTGCGGAGGAAGTGAGAAATACGAATAGAAAAGATATATTTATAGGGAATTCACTTGTAAAGGGAATTAGTAGGTGATTTATGGTAGGTTCTATCCCTGTCGCGCGAATGCCAGAAGTCTCTGAGCGGTTGCAGGACATCCCACAAGGGGAACGCGAACGGCCAGTGCTTGTGGTATATGTTCGTGCTAACAACATAGGTTAAAAAATGGAGGAGGTGTGAAAAGCAAAATATCGAGAACTGGGACGGAATTTGAAATGTAGGAGCTAAAAGATGGTTTTCTCAGGATTACTACCAGTGCGACGTGATGGTCCTAGCAGAAACAGCAGGACATCTATGAATACCACGTGTTTGAGAAGTTAGTATCGTGGATAGAGACCAGTTCTGGGTCAGGTGTGACCTAGATAAACTAGATTATTTACACCTTAGTAGGACTGGGACAGATGTCCTCATTAAGGAAGAGGCTGGTATGTATTGCTTGTTAGATTGGTTGTGGAGCGCGCAGTCCATTGTGGCAGAGGAATGGCAACCTGAGGAGTAGGGCAGTACATGCAGAAGTTAACGAGAGTTAGAAATCATGGCAGACACGAGAAAGAGCAATAACTCGCAGGGAAACGCTGCTCTAAAGAGCAGGAGTGCTTTTTTTAGGAAATGCACGTTTGTCAATATGAGAAATATAACAGGCACTTATGGATTTAGTGAGAACTTGTACTATGACATGATGGCGATTACACATTTATTGTGATTTATTTGTTGAAAGAGGGACAGGACTAGTAGCTGGATGTCCCAGGATTGGGATATTTCAGGGGCCATAGCAAGAGAAGTATTTGGTGATTTACATCATTGTTGAAGGAATACCCCATAACTACATGGGATAACTGAGAGACGGTACAGCATAGTACTCGTGCAGCGAGTCAAACTGTGTTGAGGTCAGGCACGGGAAAGGTGGAATTACAATGCTTGTGATGAACAGCAGGCCTCGCAAATTCCAGCGTGAGAGATATGAGAGAATATATGGACAGTGTTTGGGAAGATGTAATAAAAAAAGAGGTTGTGTTGAGTGATTTGCACTTGCTAAATTAACGTGGATTCAAAACATGCTTGGGGCCTGCATTAGGCATAATTTGTCAGGATAATTCAGGAGGCTTTCTTTGCACAATTTGTAAACATTCCAGCCAGGGAGGGCGGCATACTGCATCTGGTATTTGGAAATTAGCCTGGCCAGGTGAATGAAATTTCATTGCTGGAGCGTTTGGGAGCAGTGACCACAATACCACAATACCGTAAGGTTTTGTAACAGAAATTAGGCCATTTAGTAAATCGAGTCAGCTCTACCACTAAAACAACACTGAAAAGTTTCTCATACCCATTCTCCTGCTTTCTTTTCCTAACCCTGGATTCCCTTGATAATCAAGAACCTATTTATCTCTACTAAAATGTATTAAATGAGCTAGCCCGCACAGCGTTCTTTGGCAGTGAGTTCCACAGATTCACCACTCTCTGGCTGAGGTTCGTTCTCCTTATCTCCGTCTAAAACGTCTTCGCTTTACTCTAATGCTGTTACCACTGGTCGTCGTCTCTCCTACCAATGTTTCCCACAGCCACTTTGTCCAGACCATTCAGTTTTCTTACGTTTTGAGATACCGTGAATTTTAAGATCCGCGCAGATGGGGATAAGAACAGTGCTCATGTGACGGTGTGAAACTGGGGAAAGGTGAACTAAAACAATATTTGGCAGAAAATGGAGAAGTTTGATTGGAACCGGATGTTTGAGGGGAAATCCATATATGAGACTTGCGAGTATTTCAACAAGCATGCGCTAAAAATTCAGTAGCAGCAAATTCCTGATAGAATCAGGTGTCCTGAGAAATTATTAGGAAATAGAATTAAGGGGATTCCTGAGTCTGTTTAAAAATGCATATTTTATACATTTATAAAATGAAATAAGGTAACGAGGAAAAGCATTGATCCTCTCAAGGACAAAAGAGGGAATCCCAGTATGGAGCTCCGGGCGATACATTGACTGAGTATTTAGCACTGCGGACTCACATCGCCTAGGACCTGGGTTCGATTGGAGCCTCTGGTGACTGTATGATTTTGCAAATTCTCCCCTTGTCTGCGTGGGTTTACTCCGGATTCCTTCCACAATCTAAAGATGTGCACTTTTCCTGAAATAGCCATACAAATCTGCCCATTGTCTTCAGGGATGTAGGGTATCATTTTTGGCGGGTTGGTGTGGTCTTGTAGGGCTGATGGGCCTGTTTGCACGCTCCAAAGTTTCTATGATTCTGAAACGTCCGTGAGGCCTGAAATGAATACCTTGTGTCAGTATTCACTAAAGAGAATGAATCGGTGGAGAATGATCTCAGGTAACAGAGTGTCAAATCTTTTCGGCAAGCTTCTATAAAAAGGAAGAGATTTTAAAAATCTTCAAAGATATTAAGGATAGATAGTTCCCCCGCTCTTGATTGGATTTTTTCAAGAATATCGTGGGTGGCAAAATGCCAAATTTCTGGAGTATTCATAGACATCTTTGTATCCTCTTTGAACACAGACGAGGTCCCAGAGGTCTGCAAAATAGCCAATGCTGCTCCATTATTTAAGAAGGATCACTGAGATAATCCTGGAAATTACAGGCCTGTGCATTTCATGTCAGTGGTTGGGATATTTTTGGAAAAGATTCTTCGGGACAAGATCCATATGCATTTAAAATCAAAAGGTCTTATAAGCTATCGACAGCAAGGATTACTGCGGGGATGGTCCTTCCTCACTAAATTGACCGAGTGTTTTGGGGAGATGATGAAGATGAATGATGACAGGAAAGCGATTGATGTTATCTACATGGAATTCAGTAAAGCCTTCGACAATACCCCCCATGGCATTCTGGTACAAAAAGTAAATTTACATAGTATTAGGAGAAACCCAGCTGTATGTATAGAGAACTTGCTAAGTCCTAGGAGGCAGAGAATAAGGGTGGAAAAAATGCTTCTCATAATGGAGCGATTTGACTAGCGGTGTTCAACAGGGATCAGTGGTGGGTCCCCTGCTGTTTGTGATCTCCATTAATCATTCGGAGGATAACGTGGCTGGTCTAATTAATAAGCTTCCAAATGGTACATAGATTGCTGAAGTTGTGGATGGATTTCACGGGAATGCAGGAGGTTGAGGGGCGATCTGTGAGAAGTTGCAAGATTGTGAATTGGAAAGTTATGCAAATTATGAAGCTTTATCAAAGGTTCGATGGTACAATTTTTAGTGGACACAAGTTCAACGTGCGGGGAAGGGGAGATTGTAGGTGCTGATGTTTAAAAGAGATGGGCGAGGCATTTTTTTTTCTAACTAAAGATGGTGAATGCCTCCAACATACAGCCAGAGGAGATAGTTAAAGCAGACACAATAGAAGAAGCACCAGGACGAATGCATGAGTCTGAAGGGAATAGAGGGGTATTCATCCTGTAAGTGAACACAGCTTTAATATGGAAGAGTATCACGTGGAGGCAAATGTTTGAATGTTTGCACGGCTTGTTCCTGTGCTGTGTTGTTCCTTGTTCTTGGAGAAAAGTGGCGAGACAGACAGAAGTACAAAGTAGGATGATGGTGATGGAAAGAGAGAAATGGTGCAACAGAGCAAAGATGAAAAGAAAGGGAAAAAGATATAATAGAGACAAATGGCTGGAGGAAAGCTGTAAGTGGAGAGTGCGGAAATTTGTACCTCCGAGGAACTCGTGAGGACGTTCACGAGTGAGTGAGTATGAAGGAGAAAGGAGGAAGAAAGAATGGAAGAAACAGCAGAATTGGGACGACGTTGCATACGGAGAAGAGAGAGATAGGAAGAAAGAGAGGTTTAGAGCGTGTGTAGAGCAATGGGAAGCAGGGCAAGATGAAGAGAGAGTTGTAACTTCAGAAGTGAAATTAGGAGCTGGACTACTTGAACTCACCTCCTGAACTCGTTCACGGTCCCATCACTTTCCCTGAAGACCAGGCGTTGGGCCTGAGTTGGTCTTTATTTGGTTCAGCCGTTTGAATGAAAAGGCAAAACCACCAGTAAGCTCTGCCGCTCGGCAGTTTTTACTGAGCATGTTTATTACTAACAAATTGAAGTTGGAGACAGGGGAAGTGAACTAGTGCTTTGTCCTCCTGGTCCCGAAGTTGACATAACCTGTGTGGGAAGATTGGAAAACCAGAACTACACACAGAATTTGACCATAGTGACAGGCTGTTTCATTGTTGCAAACTTGATTTGAAATTGGAAAATTCTGGATTTATTGAGTAGTTAGTCACTTTTGATTGATTGATATATTTGGGGATAATTTAGGACAATCTTCAGCTGCTGCCTGAACGTAGCCTGAGTCACAGCATATATTGCAGTTTCTGTTCAGCAGCTGAAGACCTGCAGCATGAAGTGCAAATCCTGCACAATGTAAAGTAGGTACATCGATTGACAACTTTAGCCAAGCATCCGGTATCATACAAAATTCAGTGTAATATTGACAATGACAGGTTAAACTTGTCCAAGATCACAAACAGTAAAATGAAGTTTTTTTTCTTGAAATTACATTTCAGTTTCTTTCTGACTCTCGCCGTTGCTATGGGACCAGAGTCTCCTAAGGGATTTGCTGCTCATTAAAATGTCTCTGATGTTTAAAAAATGGAACAATGTGAAGCGTAATAATGAGAAATGCAGCATTTGGGTTTGAATTTGGTACAGAATATTAATTGTTACCTGAGAGAAATTCACACCGACTGTTCCATCGCAAATTAAGACAGTTTGTGAAATTGAATGAACTCATTTCTGAAATCCAGGTCTTTGACATCTAACACGATAACACTCTCCCATATACCATTCTTTCAGAGTCTTTCCAGTCATTTACCCAGTCACGACTGATGCACTTTTAAGCAAATCTGATTGAGCCAACTTCTCAATCGACCATACTGCACATGATACTCAATGTCTGCAAACGAAGCCAATTGCAAAACAGAACCGCACAGGAAAGGAGTTCTAGTTTTCTATGTGAGCCACGAGCGCGCTGACAAGGGAGAATTAAAATTGAAACTACACAGATCACACACGAGCGATATTTCTACTGACATCTCGTTAAATTTGAATATTATCACGGTTAACGTTTTTGCAAATGTCAGCATATTCTTGGTGCCATTTCTTCTAAATGATTTACATAAATAATCTCAATGCAGATGAAGTTAACTTAGAAACTATGAAAACTGCAACAACCTGAATAAAATGGTATTTATTAGAATCTTGCTGCCCAAGGATGGATACTTCACTGTTTCTCTGATTCATCTCTTCGCAAATGTTGCCAGACATGTCGATTTTCTCCAGTATTTCCTTTATTTATAATGTAACCAAGTATACTGCTGTACAAATTAGGAATAGTGAGAGAGGCCAATTTGAATGAATACATTACCGCAATTGTAAAAAATGTGCGAGGCCGAACACGTGAGGTGGAACATCGATGGAACGTGACTGTTTTCTCCACACGACATTCGTTGTCTGAAAAGAGTCCTGCCAGATTTCACATCGACGAGCTCTCTCCCATAACGTGCCCACACCATAGAATATTCAGATCCCGTTGCTGACAGAATTGTCAATACCTGTGAACATTCTGTAACGCCAGTTCCGATTAAAATTAATCTTGATTGATTATTTCAAATGGACGTCTTCCATTTCAGTGGATGAAATTGAATTCTTTGTATTTAATATGGATGCTTAAATTCATAAACATCAGGTTATATTAGGTCTATGACTGCAACATGTGCTGTATTTAATGGACTAGGTTGTCTTTACTCAACAACAATAATAGGTGTTCTCGAATATCCAAGATGTGTGAATGTAGATATGAATCATGTCACATATTAGCAGAAAGAAGGCTTTATTCCGATGGAGACAGACCAGAAAATAAGACTATTTGGGCAGAACTGCTGCTCAGCTAAATTTAATTTATGAACTTAATTCGAGATTCCAAACTCTTGCCCTCCCTGGCCCCTGCCTTTGCTTCATTGAGTTCAAATTCCCCAATCACAAATGTAGTGAAGAAGGTTCACCGGACTTAAAACGTTAATATCTCACCACTCACTCTATCCGCACTAACTATCTTTGTAAATGCAATTCATATATTTCTGAACTGTTGGCCGAGAACTGCTTTGATGACCCGATTGATAAAGGCGTGGAACTCAAACTGCACGATGAGTTAGCTCACTGTAACCCAGCAAAATAGAGAATGCTACAGAAATCCAACAGACTTTACAGAATCTCGAATATTAAAGATGTGTGAATGTAGATATGAATCATGTCACATATTACTGGAAAGAAGGCTTTATTCCGATGGAGACAGACCTGAAACTAAAACTATTTGGGCAGAACTGTTACTCAGCTAAATTCAATTTATGGACTTCTGTCGAACCTCTCTTTGGATTAATACCCACAGAGATTTTGTCATTTTTTCAGCTCTACTCTGAATTTGCTCTGTGTCGCTGCATAAATACAAGGCTTCAGAAAGCAACTGAAAAGCTTCAAGATATCTCCCACTTCAATGGCGATAAATTCAGGGTTGGTGAACTTGACTCGATAATTAACCATGTTTGTTAATTTGGTAACACCTAAAGTCACGGCATTTGTCAACCAGAGCAAGAGAAAACTTACTGATATTGAGAATAATAAAATGATGGACTTTCTGCGGTTCTCCAATTCTGAGTCACTATGATTCCCACTCTTGGAGCTCCGCAGTACAGTGCGGGTTCTATTTGCCAGTACAATGCGTTGGACAGTTAATGTATTACATAAGGTAATCAAAGTGAATGGAATCCAAGTGACACAGGCGCTGTAAAACCAGACATAACCTATACCTGCAGAAGAGGAAAAAAATGCTGCACTTGACTGACAGCCCCACTGCATGTTGGTAATAATTTTCTTAGGTTCATAAGCAAAAAAAAACGGAATTTCCTTCAATACGATCACAACTGTGATGAATATTACGAGAGCGATTGCAATCCTTTCGGTGCAATATTTTTTTTGAAAGTTTTGGCAACAAACCACAACAAATCGATCAAGTGTGAATGAAACAAGGCACCAAACAGATACATCGGGTGTGACAGCGGTCAAATATATAATGACTCTGTAAACATGAGTATGCGACAGAAATGACAAAGGGAAGTGATAACTACAGATGTGATAGAATACGACATTGTTGATCAGGACTAATAGGTCTGTTGTTGCTATGGCCATCATGTAAACAGTGATACATTTAGAAAGACCACATTTCCTTTGTGAAAGAATCCAAATTGTGGCCAAGTTCGCTATAAGACAGGAAAAAAAAACAATGCATAATGCATCAGTGCCTGATTCAAATGAAACATGATCATGTCAGTCTATGTTATGTACTTAACAATATACAAGAAATATTTTGTCACCTAGCACAGGGATCATTCTCTGAGGGATAACAAGGCAGTCCAAGTATACATGGAATCATTAAGGAGCCTTAATATCATGCCATAAAGATGAAGCAAAACCAGTGACTAAAATGCAAGGTAGACAAACCAGTTCTCCAAGTTAGTTATTCTGCAATGGTGGCACGAAAAAATTTGTTCACTTGATGAATTATGCGAATTAGCTAGAAGAGTGATGATAGGGATAAATACAGATAGATTACAATGACCTACAAAGTCCTCTAGTGGAGCAATGGCAGTAGTTGTTACTCTGGAGTGAGAAACACTGAATCAAGTCCCCCCACTCGCCGCTTCAGACGTTTCAAAATCATCTTCGAAAAAGTTCATCAGGAAAAAATTGTTTAAAAATGGAATCCACTCACCCGGAATGGCTACAGATGCAAGTAGCGGGTAATAAATTTCTTTCACGAGCAGAATTGCAGGCTTCTCCATTTTTGATGACAGTTAATGATATCTGCAGAAGCTGGAACACTTTGAATACCCACTGCAGAATCAGTAGAAGGGATTCTGTATTTATGCATACATTAATTCCTCGGGGAATCAATCAGTTACAGTAATCACACGCATTTAATAAAGAGAATCAGGGAAGATTGTTTTTGCTGAAACATGAGATTGAAAGAAACAAGAACTGCAAAGTGGAGAAAATTCTACTATATACCTACTGAAGTAACATCAGGAGTACTTCTCGTGTAACCTGTGGATAATGTCTGGGACCCCAACTGCATCTGATAATGTACTATCTCTCTTTAATCTGTTTCAGGCCTGGTCCCTCTGAGCCATCTGCGCTCTTGCATTTCCAGCAGTTTGGGAATCGCCCACTTTGGAGACAGTTCTTATTCCAACCTCCTAAACTTCTCACGTCTATGAATTCACTAGGCCACACCGGACTCAGTATTCCCTGAAGACTGACGACATCACTGTTTTCTGGCCGAAATCGCCTTCCCCTGTGAACAGGACCACCTTCACCGACCCTTTAACCTTTGGTCGATGCCAATCGACAAATACTGAGTGTTTGAGATGCTGGGTGACTCATCGCCTCTGAAAAATGGTCAGGCCTTTAAAGGATATAATCAGTCAGTGATTTTTATTAATATTTATATATCTTAATATATATTACGGAGACAGCTTCTTATGAGGAAGGGCTAAGGGAGTTCAGGCTGTTTTCGTTAGAGCGAAGAAGATTAAGAGGTGACTTAATGGAGGAATACAAGATGAACAGAGGTTTTGAAAGGGCGGACAGTGAGAGCCTTTATACTAAGGTGGTGACGGCTAGGACGAGGGGACGTAATATTAAACTGAGTGGCAGTAGATTGTAGGATAGATGTCAGAAGTAGTTTCTTAACTCAGCGAGCAATAATGGGGCACAATGTCATGCCTGCAAAAGTAGTAGACTCGCCAGATTTATGGGCAGTTAAATGCTTAATGGATAAATATATGAATGATAATGGAACAGTGTAGGTTAGATAGGCTTCAGATTGGATTCACAGGTGGCGCAACATTGAGGGCCGAAGGGTGTGCACAGTGTTGTATTTTTCTATGCTCTATGTTCTAAAATTGTTTCCGCTCACAGTCTGTGGGTACGCATAAGAGTCCAAGGAGAATGTCATCGAAGGTCGTGTGATTTAATTCACAGAAACAAGCTGCTGAGGGAGATTTTAGTATTCACTGCTAAAAGATTTCCATTTTCTCACATAACAAACACCTTCTCGATCATCTGTCAGGAACTTAGTTGGCTGCACCACTTGTTCCCGGTATGTGCTCACCACATTCTCTCATACATATCTTTATTGTGGAAGACGACATCTTATGATCACGCTCATGAAATGCATGAACGAAATGCTTGTGAACTAAGTCCACATCTTTGAATGTTACTCCTACACCTAATTCTTCCACGAATGGAAGATGGGGAAAAAACGACCGTGATTTATTTTTGTTTACAAACCCTACAGATCCAGCAGCTTTTTCTCAGCCTTTCTTCCTGTGCTGCTATTTTTGTATTTCTTTTGCTTCTTCCTGAATGGGTCCTATCCATTATTTGTATGACTACAGTCGCTTTCTGCAAAATATGTTATCCAAATTGAATACGTTGACCGTTAAACTCTTTCATGTGCTATCGAACAGGCCAGATCTCCACAAATACTTCAAGAAAGTAGCCCGGTCCAAACCTTTTGTAATCTTTTTGAGCAGCTGTGTTGTAGATATTCCTGGAGTGATGCAGCTGGCCGAACTAATTAGTATTTAAAAATGTATTTGCAACTTTACTGATTGAACCACAAACAAAACAGAACGGAATGTAGAATAACTTAAGAAATGTGAAAACCCGAGAGATTATCGCAATTTACTGATGCTGTCCCAAATAACCGCAACAATCCCCAAATGCACTCCTTTGCCCAAAAAAGGAAACGCCAACACTGGTTCTTCCAGGAGAGATGTCAGAGAGAGGGAGCATCAGCACGAAACTGCTTCTCTGGGTCCAGCAACTTCAAAAATGACTGCTGGCTAACACCAAACCAAACCAATCAAAAGCTAAGCTTGCAGAATTGCCCCAGACCCTTTCATTGTATAAGTTTTTACTTTTAAAATTGAAAGCCTTTTTTTCCTGAGGAAATATATCTGTTAGCTATAAGCAAATTGGTCCTGAAACCCTTTAAACTTTGACAATCTTGAAGCTGTGTTTTTTGAGCTCTTTGAACTGAAAACAAGGACAAAATAACCTTGGTGTAGGAGGAGCATCACCACACAGTTGATGATGCATTCTGTTGTACCAGATCCCCTCCATACCATTTCCTTTGAACACGAATTCTCTCCTTGTCCCAGAGACTCCTTTACTCTGCTCCAACACTCTGCCTGCAAATGCACCACTCCCTCTGACCTTTCACCTGAAATTGATCTATTCATTGAGAACTGCCGCCATCAAATTGGTCGCCTCAATTTCTCTGTGAATTCTATCCCATTTCAGCTGATATCCCCCTGAACTGACTGCATTCTGTATTTTCTGATTCAATCCTGACATTGTTATAAAGCCTGTCACCAAGGACTGTGCTGCCGTTGTCTGACCTATCGACCTCTGCTTACAGCTGTTGAGCAGTAACTTTCGAATAACTCCAGCTAACTCCATGTGGACCATGCCTCCAACATTGAACAGCCGACCAAAGTGTATACAATGGTCACTGATCTTCTTTTAACTTCTGAGCTCCCTTCCACTGCATGACATGCTCATACTCTCCCTACTCCGTACACCCCACTCCCATATCCTTCCCAAAATTGATAAACAGGTCTCACTGGCATACCTGTGGATTCTGTCCGCTCTTGCCCAGCAGAACCCATCTGTTCCACACTCGATTCGATGTTACTCTCCTCTTCGGTTCATTCCCACATACCTCCCCCATTTCTCTGATGCTTCACTGCAGTTTCGGGATTGTCAGGTGGGGGACTCTAGCCAACGTTTCTCTAGCGAAGGACATTCAATCAATTTAAAACCCCATCCCCATCAGGGTGGTCTCAGGACTTTCTGGTAGTTCTTTATAATAATAGGCCACATGTACCCAGACTTTCTTTAACCTTGCCCAGCTTAGACTCACCCTGAACAAAAGCTCAACTTCTCCAGTCCAAAGCGGTCATGGGTTCTTGCGTAGTCCACAGTGAAATCTGCGTCCTTGTGAAGTAGGATTGACGTCCCTTGTTCCAGTCCCCGCCCACAGCTCTCTCTCTCTGATATCGATGACGTTATCAGTGCTCTTTTATTGTCTCATTCAGAATTGAAGGAAGATTATCTGCTACTTTTCCAATTTCCACCCTGCTCTCATGTTCACGTGGTCGAATTTGGATCTCCTCTTCCCCGCCCCCCTCCATATCTACATTTAGATTTCTGGCGATGGGTTGCCCACTAATATCCATTAAAAGTCCATTGGCGACACAATTATGTTGACGATAAGTCCTCACACCCTGCTTTCTCGAAAGACTCTATTCCATTCTCCTTGTTTCTCTGTTTCTGTCGCATCGTTTGTGCTGATGCGAAATTAAACAAGGAAGCTTTAGAAATGTGCACCTTTATGCCCAACGTTGATTTTCGGAGCTACCAGGGCCCTCGAACCGTCTCCCACACTTCTGCCCCAACCTCTCTCTTCCCCCCCCCCCCCCCCACCCCAACTTCGATAGTGGTCATCTTGTCTGGACACACCAGCAGCAGCATTCAAAGGATCATTATCAACCATTTGTGCTTTCCCGCGGATTGCCTCTACGATTTATATGTTCCCCTCTAGTCTCGTGTCAGCCTTCCGCAAAGAGCTGAGGCTCCCTGGAGTACTCTGTGACGATACTCTCATTTTAACAAGGTAATTTTGTCCTTGGTTCTTTTTGTAAATGAGACATCGTACACACAGAGGTACTGAAGAGTCGAGGAAGAGCCCAGCCTAGCCATGGCAGGGGAGTTCAGGTTGATTTTAGTATGGTTTAGCTGGATTGGACATGATCTACTGGATTCCAGGATAAGTTGCAGTGTCCAGGAAATGTTTCATGTCTAATGTTCTCTATGAAACATATTTGAACGTTGTTCCTTCCTGCGTGCAAAAAATTGTTTTAGAATTTACTTTTTTTGCCAATAGGTGTGCTTCTGGGATGAGAATTGGATTGGAACAGTTCATTGGTTATGACTTTGTCGGGTCAGCTAAGATTTGAAAAAGCTAAAGTTTTTTCTAAATTCCGTTTTCTTTTGGTTGTGTCTCAACTGTAGCGCTTAAATAGATTCCGTCTTGAGTTATGCCGAGTCGTTTGAGTAGCTGCACCACACCTGGAATATGCACTTCACATCTGCCAATAAAATGCAAAAACATTAGCGTCGAGGTAACTTTTGTAACATATTTTTGCGGGTGTCTGGCCTGGTCCATAAAGCTCTTTCTTTTCTCCCAAATCGACTCTACAGTCTTGTTGCACATTCGTATGCAATTTTAGAATGTTTAACTCGTGCCTGTTTACTCTTTCAGTCCTGATCTTCCCTTTTTCCAGGCAAAGTTTTACCTTGACTTAAGTCAAAGTTGTTTTCTCTATTCACTACTTTCAATGCCGTGCCCCCTACACGAAGGCACTGAAACGCAGAACATGCTATTGTTTCTTTGAACAACTACTTGGTAGACATGACCATTTTACCCGCTATTGCAACGCACCACCGTATTTTCCGGTGATCATTCCTGTCTCAGGCTTGCTGCAGTGAAACTCAGCGCAATATGGAAAATCAGTACATCTTTTTTTGATTGGGAATATTGCAGCTTAATATCGCACTCACTAACTTTTCTGATCGAACATCTTCCCCAACGATTTTCGCCAACCTCACACACGAGGCCTCGTCGCCCCATGGCCTGCTACCATAAAATAGCCATTTTCAGCCATTAGTAGGCCACATTGTGCTGATGCTGTCGCTGTAATTGTTTCCTTTGTCATAGCGTCTTTTCACAGAGGGGGTGAAAGATTTTCACACCTGGCCACTGAAGAGCACTTGAAGACACAGTCTGTGAAGCTTTGAGCTTATTTTTAAAATTTGGAACAATGTAGCAACTTTTTCAGTGTAGATTTAGTCGGACGCTGTTGGGCTTTTAAAACATTTACAAACTTTAGTGAATGTCTCTTAGCTGCTTCGTTGACTACGTTTTCATGTGTTTTTTTGTCCATCCTGGAATGGATTGTTGCATTTTACATTCTGTGGCTGAAATTTCCTTTATTTGCCAAGGGATGCGTTCACAGAATGGTTATATCTTGGAAGAATTTTAAATGAAACGTTATTTATGCATGGACTACCGAAGAAAGCATGAACAAAAGAGAACACCCCTACTTCCCACCCGATTGACTCTATCACAAAATAATGACGCTGTTCGAAAAAAAACTTGCAAATCCCCATAAACACCGATTTGGCAAAAAAAAGCGGTAAAATAAAACACAGGTTTTACCAAATAGATGTATAAGACTCTGGTGCGGCCGCATCTGGAATATTGTGTGCAGTTTTGGTCGCCATACTATAGGAAGGATGTGGAGGCACTGGAACGGGTGCAGAGGAGGTTTACCAGGATGTTGCCTGGTATGGAAGGAAGATCGTATGAGGAAAGACTGAGACACTTGGGGCTGTTTTCATTAGAGAAAAGAAGGTTTAGGGGTGACTTGATTGAGGTGTACAAGATGATTAGGGGGTTAGATAGGGTTGACAGTGTGAACCTTTTCCCGCGTATGGAGTCGGGTATTACAAGGGGGCATAGTTTTAAATTAAGTGGGGGTAGATATAGGACTGAAGTTAGGGGTAGGTTCTTCACTCAGCGAGTCGTAAGTTCATGGAATGCCCTGCCAGTAGCAGTGGTGGACTCTCCCTCTTTATGGGCATTTAAGCGGGCATTGGATAGGTATATGGAGGATAGTGGGTTAGTATAGGTTAGGTGGGCTTGGATCGGCGCAACATCGAGGGCCAAAGGGCCTGTACTGCGCTGTATTCTTCTATGTTCTATGTTCTATGTAGATGGCAGGGACCAAAAGGATCAGCAGTGAGCTGCTTTCTTCGGTCCCCTGTTAAAACCTGACCAGCAACGTCAAGTATACTGCTTGCTAAAAACCTAGCCTGGGAGGACTGGCCACTTCCCTTACATTGTACAAGTATTAAAAAAAAACTTAAAACACTTTCAAGTCCATTTTTCCAGACATCTCAGACTCTCTGCTTTCCAAAGTCTCGGAAAAGAATAAACAATTGCAACATAACCTTGTCACAGAAGCAACTTCGATGCACTATCTCCAACAATCATTTACTCTCCTTCGCCCTTACACACACCCTTCCATATGCCATCTTGTGAAAACACATATGTCCTTTTCCTCGCTATCATCAGAACTGAAGTAGGGTCACTGGAGTAGAAAACTTAGCTGTGCTATCTCTGCAAAGAGGTTGCCGAACCTGCTGAGATGTTCCAGTGATCGCTGCTTTTGTTATAGAATTCCAGAATGCACAAGTCTTTCAGAATTTTGGCTGATGTATCTTGCAAATTGCATCTGACCATCTCAGCATCATGGCTTTTCAGGGGTGATGCATCTTTTTTTTGATTGTTGTCTGTGGTTATGCCTTTAATAACCAAGTCCGGTTATATACCTTGCTTGATCATTATTTTTGGATTCAGCGATAATGTACAACCACAAAACATGTCATTGCCCTTCTTCTGATTCAACAAATCAGAGTTGATGCTTTGCTTTATTTCAATTTATTTTACGCTATAAACGTAATAATTAAGGACGTGCCATACGTACTTGTCCAGCAAGTGGTACCCAAATCCCATGAATGAATATAGTCGAAACTTAAAATTCTGCTACAGCTAACTGCAGGTACATGGAGAAACTGACACGAATTTTATGCCTTGAGCTCAAACCCACTCTCCCACCACATAACGCCACCCAGCATGCGGTCTTCTGGTCGACTGATCTTTACCCATATGTTCTCAACACTCCACTCACAAAGTATACTGTTAACTAAACATCTGTGAACAAGACACTGCTCATTTCACTTCCTCAGTTACAGTGTTCATAATAATCGGCATTGATGTCAAAAATCTTGTGAACTCCAAGAAGTCTGTCACATGTTCAGACTACTTGTTTTCGGCAGATGAACATAAATGTAAAAGTCTCTTGGTCTTCCCGATATATTCGCTTTGAAGAACAATTCCACTCGTGCATGTTATTCCAAGCATTGCTCCAGACTGACGTTAATGTTTCTCTTTAAGGTTGTACAATCCATGCTAGTTGACGTATTCCAACATTTTGAAGTAATGCTGCAACTGCTCGATTTCTTTTATCACATTCACAGTTTCGAACATCTATCACCTTTCAATGATTATCTCGCAAATCTTTATCTTGAAGTGTCTGTATTTACATGGTTTTTACTTCTGGAACAAATTTCAACAGCTTTGTTTGAGAAAAGCAGACACAGACAGCTGGTAGATTGAAACCTCCTCTGCTATCTAACCCCGTCTCACAGACTTGCAGTTGTCTTACAAGACAGCCCAGAATCTTTGTCGTTATGACTGCTATGAAAAGAATCAGGGCAACATAATCTAGTTAAAGGAGCAACATCATCAGAATGCGGAGACAACTGGTTGTGGTTTCATCTGACGTTCGCCACACCTGAGGCGAGGGGAGAGTCTGGGCAGGTCGTAACTGCACGGTATTAACGATTTGGAGTAAGGTAATGAACTTTCTGCCACCAAAACTGCAAATGTCATGAACATAAATGAAACGGCAGGTTGTGAGAGGGATCCAAACAATTTCTTGAACTATATTGATAGTTCAAGTCGATGGGCCAAATGTTGACAACTGTTGAATAATGTAGGAAGACCTGAAGGTGCCATTTTGCAAGAGAGAACGAAGAACAGAATATTATTTAAATGAAAAAAATACTACAAAACAATGAGGCTTCTGAGCACTTGTGCTGAAGCACAGAAAGCTGGCACATGGGGCAGCAGGCAATCACAAAAGGTAATGGAATGTTGTCTCTCATTTCCTTGGCTTGAAGTATCACAGTGCAGTAGTCTGACTGCAACTGAACAAGGTGCTGGGGAAACAACATCTGGAATATCGTGAGCAGTTATTGTTCCTTTATTGGCGGAAATTTGTTATTTGCTTGGTGGCAGTTCAGAGAAGGTATACTGGAATAATTTCGTATTTGAAGGTCGCATCACATAAGCAAAGGCTAAGTAGTTTATGAACTATTCAATAAAGTTTGGAAGGACGAAGCAGGCAGGATTCCGAAGATTGCTTGACAGTGTAAGTGCTGGAGGAACATTTCCTTAACGGGGATTTAAGGACCAGGGAGTCTCAGAACAGAGAGGCACCAATTTAATACTGAACAAGAGCATAGAATATAGAACAGTACAGCATACGACAGGCCTTTTTGCCCTCGATGTGATGCCAATCTTTTATACCACTCGAAGAAAAGTTTCGCCTCCACGCCCTTAATTTTACTATCATCCATGTGCCTATATTAATTAATTATCCCTAATGTGTCTGACTCTACGACTACTGCTGGCAGTTTTTCCACGCACCCACGACTCTCTGCACAAAGAAACAATCTCCGCTACACTTCCTGCAATTAACTTAAATTATGGACACTCGTGATCGTCATTCCTGTCCTGGGAAATCTTTCTGTCTTTACACTCAATTTCTGCCGCTCAACATCTTGTGCACCTCCATCAATTCATATCACATCTTTCTTGACGCCAATGAGAAAGTTCCTAGATCTCTCAAGCTATCTTCGTAAGACCTGAACGCCTTCCCCGGCAGCATCCTGATAAATCTCCTCTGCAGCCTCTCTAAAGCTTCCGCATGTTTCCTGTATTGATGCATTCAGAAATGAACACAATGTTCCCAGTGTGGTATGACCAGGGTTTTATAGAGCTGCACCATAGCCTCACGCCTCTTAACCTCAATCCCCGTGCCAATGAATGCCAACACACTGTTAGCCTTCTTAACACTCATGTCAACTTGGGTATTAGCTTTGAACATTCTGTGGATGTGGACCCCAAGATTCCTCCGTTCCTCCACACTGCCAAGAATCCTGGCTATATGCCTGCGTTCTGCATTCAATTTACATCTACCAAAATAATCAGTTCACACTTTTGCAGAGTTAACTCCAGCTGCTACTTCCCAGCCCAGCTCTGAATCCTATCGATTCACCCTTCAAAAGGCCTCCACACTATCCACAACTCCTGCAACTTTCGTGTCATTGGCAAACTCACTAACGAATCCTTCCACTTCCTCACATAAGAAAATCACATGGAGCAGAGGTCGCAGAACTGATCCTTGCAGACCACTACAGGTCACTGAGCTCCACACTGAATACTTTCTATCAACTAGCACTCTCTTCCGAATATGGGCCAGCCAACGCAGTGTTCAGATTGCCAAAGTTTCCTTTGTCTAACACTTCCTTGCTTTCCTAATGAGCCTACAATAGGGAACCTTATCAATCGTCTTGCTAAAATCCATGAACATAACATCCACTGCTCCAGCTGCATCAGCGTGTTTTTATCACGTTCTCAGATAATTCATTAAAACTTGTGAAGCATGACGTGCCACTCGCAAAGCCATGCTGACCATCTCTAATCAAGCTATGATCTTCCAAAGTATCGGAAATCCTGTCTCTCATATCATGAAGGTGCAGAGGTGTACTGTACCCTTAAGCGTGTGAAGGACTTATCAAGCACGCAGAGTTCTGGAGAACTTGCAATGTAGCATTTGGTCCGGCAGCTAACAGTACCTGGATTGTTATGAGACAAAAAAATCACATTCGAGTTCGGCCAGTTAATTTAAATTATACCGAAGATACTAAATTCCAATCAAGTTTGAATTTGATATTTGGACAATATTAAAACCAATGGAACGATCCGATTCTTTGAAATATAAATATTAATCAAATTGAACATTTGGGGGAGAAATGCTGAAATATTATCAGACAAGGGCTTCCATTCAGAACTCTCTGAGAGGTACCTGTCAGAGAGGGAGTTTGCACAGAGAAAAAACTATCGACACTGAACTCAAAAGAAAATCTACAGAGGAAGATACCAAGACAAGATCCGACAATTGGCTGGTTTTGAAATTTGATTTTTTTTTCTGGAAACATTAATGTTTTCTTTTATCGGACCAGTGAAAGAGAGAGAAAGTAGAAGTTATGTCAGAGGAAGGAGATGTAAATATTTGATAAGTAATTATTCTCTGTTCCACTTTTAAAAGTTAATCTTTCTTTCAAATAGTGCTTATTGCGATAGGTCCTGACCTCTCGAATTTTGAAAGATTACATCACGAGTTGAACTTCTGTCCTTTGTTGCTAGTTTAAATTAGCAGGGAGTGATTATCGTGTCGTAACCGTTGGCAGCTCGTCATCAGGATTCCAACAGTTTGGAGGCTTTTGTCTGCGATTTAAACTGTTTTAGATGGATCCAGTCTGAGTTTTGCAGTATATTAGACACATGTGAATAGATTTAGGGGTATGAAAAAAATCCGGCAGATTTAAACACTTGCTCTAGATATTTATAGAAAACTTAGGTGAGACATTTTTTCCTTAATTTCGCTGACTCGTGATTGCTTAAATTAAAAGTGAAGGAAATGGCACTTAAAACTGCAGAATGCATTCTGACATTTAAGGATGATTCTCAAATTTGCCAAGAAAGTTTAGAAAAAAACAAAAAGCTGATACTTTTAGAATCAGCAAAAAACATAGATTTGGATTTAACCAAGGACAAACAACGAAAGCTGAAATTGGAAGGGAATTACTCAAACACATAGGTATGTCAAAGAAACAGACAGGTGCAGTAGAGTAGAAAACCTTAAAATTGATGAATTGGAGTTAGAAGATAAACAAAGAGAGCGCGAGGAAAGAGAGAGAGGAGAAAGGGAGCGAGAAAGAGAAAGCGAGGAAGAAGAAAGCAATAAAGTTCTGACGTGAGCAAAAGGAGAGAGAATTTGACGTTGAGAAGTTGCGACTTATTCAGCGAAATGTAGTTAAGAGGATGGAGATTAAAATAAAACGTGGTGATACATATAAGTATGTCAAAATTATGCCACATTTTGATGAGACAGATGTTGGAGCCCGCATTATTCCATTTTTGTAAAAATTGTCTTCGCCGATGGAGTGGTCTGAAGATCTATGGTTACTGCTATTTCAGACTAAACTGGTAGACAGAGCTGGTGAGGTATTTGCCTCGCTGTCAGATGAAGGGAAATAGTTTGTGAAGATGTGAAACAGGATATTTTAAGTGTTTATAAATTAGCACCAGAATCATGTAGACAGCAGTTCAGAACGTAAGGAAGCAACCAGGTCAGACTTCCGTTGAGTTTGAAAGAATTAAGCATAGTCATTTTGATAGGTGGCTGCGTGTTTTAAAAATACATAAAACCTTTGAGGCTCGATGAGAGATTATTCTGGGTGCAGGAGTTTGAACACTCACTTCTAGTGATGGTAAGAATTCACGTGGAGGAACAGAACGTTCAGGAAGTGAGAGAGGCAGCAGGATTAGCAGATGAAAGCACGTTGGTGCCTGAGACAAGCTTCCAGCCAGAAATTCGTCCTGAGAAGAGGATTGTACACTACGAAAGAATGACTAGAGAGCACTGGAAATAATTTTCCACATGTTAAAGAGGCCCAAAAAGGTGAAAAGGAGGTGAAAGGCCTCAGGAGTTTTCACTGTAATGGAGTGAGACACAGAAAATTACAGTCTAGATTAGAGTTTGCTGGAACACACCTTACCCCAGTTCCAACCTTCCAGCTCAACACCATCCTCATTACCTGTCCTACTTGCCAATCTTCCTTCCAACCCAACCCTTCTCGCCTCACCCCTCTGATCTATCACCTTCATCCCCACCTCCATTCAACTATTATACTCAAGGCTAGTTTTCCCCCAGCCCCACCCCCTCACATTTATCTCTCCACTCCAGACCCTCCCAGCCTGCATTTCTGATTAAGTGCTTTTGCTCGAAACGTCGATTTTCCTGATCCTCAGAAGCTTTACCAGCACAACTCTAATCTGGACTCTAATCTCCAGCATTCTGCAGTCCTCAGTTTTGCCACAGAAAATTACAGTGCTGGTGCTTTCAGAAGGGCACTGGGAAAATATGTTTTCACTGCCAGAAGGTCGGACATGGAAAGTCACAGTGCGAGTTGCGAAGGAAAGGTATTGTTGGAAAAGATGTGGTAAATGAAGCAAAACCAGTAACTGTAATGAACGATGTAAAAGTGACCCCAAGAAAAACGCCCAGGAGCTGCGGGAGAGCGCACAGCCTGGACACAGGCTCAGTATGGAGTTCGGACTTGATCTCGACAAAGAATTCGCCTCTTGGGTAAGGTTACTCAGAAAGAACACGGAGTGAAGGACAAAACGTTACAATTTGAGAGATACAGCATTTAACCAGTCGCTGATAGTAAGAGATGAGCAAATATGCACTCTTTCTGATCTGCTACCGAGAGTGTTGTCATAATTTGTGGGACAGATGAACAGACATTTAGCGTTCTCCTATGTAAGATTAGGTAATCTTGCCAACTCAAGACTGGGGGATTAACAGTGTGAGTGACTGCCACAGTGTCAGTTCCAGAAATTCAGTTTGTTCTTGGGAATGATTTGGCAGGTTACAATGTGGCAGTGATAATCTTGTTGTGTCGAAACCCAAGGAAGACCAAGAAACTGAAGAGTCAAAACAGAAATACCTTGATATTTTCCGAGACTGTGTCGTAACCAGATCCCACCATCATAAGTTACAGCACAAAGCGAAAAGTAAAGAGAAAGATGAAGCATTAAGGTTCAGTTTGCGGACACGCTGGTTGACGTAATGGTGCAGGAAGAACCTGAACAGGCAGAGGATCAGATGGAAATGTTTAATCCTGAAAAGCTAAGGGACTTGAACTGCAAGACAAGACGATGACAGATACTTAAGTGGAGGCGTACTCCGGAAAGGAGGCAGTCAATATTTCTGAGAGTAATTATCAGAAAGATAGAATTCTAAGTTGGAAATGGAGACCACAGCAGGTTAGTGCAGAGGAGAAATGGGCCAAAGTGCACCAGATTGTGTTGCTGGTAGCATGCAGACAGGGGGTGTTACGGGTAGCACATGAACTACTCTAGGAGGTCACCTAGTGATGTGAATTTCTCAGGCTGAGGTACAAAAATCTTTATTGGTTTGAAATGGAATTTAATCAAAGTCCCGCATTCACACGTGTTCCATTTGAATGTGTAGGTCCCTTCCCAATAACTTAAAATGGGAAGTAATAGTTGTTAACCATAATGAATGTATCTACCAGATTTCCAGAGGCAATTGCATTATGGAGTATCAAGGCAAAAAAGCATAGTAGAGGAGTTAGTAGCTTTCTTTACAGTGTGTGGGATTCATTCGGTCCAAGGGTCAAATTTTACTCTAAGTTGTTTAAGGAGGTTGTGGATAGCATAAGTATAAAACACTTCAAGTCTCGTGCGTATGATCCCGGTTCCCAGGGAGCTTCAGATCTGAAGACCATATTGACAGCATACTGTTAGAGTTACCGGAACGTTTTGGGATAAAGCTATCCCATTCGTATTATTAGCAGTTAAAAATGCCGCAAACGAAACTACTCAGTTCACTCCCTTCGATATAATATTCGGTCATGAAGTGAGAGGCCCTTGAAATTCATTCATGAAAAATTGACACGACCAAATTGGGACATGCCACAATTCGATTATATATCGGCTGAGTTAATGGAGTAGGTAGTTCTTAAATACCACCGAGAATGGGCTCAATATAGAATGAAGGTGGTGGCAGATCAAAGCTCTGAGACCCTGACGTTTTCCCGAGGGAATGTCGTGGTTATGCTCTTTCCCATGACAGGAGATCACTTCAAAGCCAAGCTTAGTGGTCCCTTCCAAACTGAGAAAAAGGGTGAGTCAAGTGTACGACCTAGTAAAGATGCCAGATATAAAAAAAATCGGCCTGTCATTTGAACATGTTCAAACCGTATTATACCAGAGAGAAAGAACTGGAGAAAGAGGTGTTAATTATTGCCCCATAAAGTGAGGAACCATTTCCAGATGATATCGACGTTAATTTGCGTCAAAATAGATTAAAAAGTAAAGACGTTCTTGAGGAGTGGGTTAGGTGAGTAAGCTACCTGTCTCAAGAACATAGAATGCAATTGATAGATTTGGTACTACCGCATATGGACTTATGTGAGAATCAGTGGGGGAGGACAAATGCAATTGTACACAAAGTAGAAAAAGGTTATACTGCTGCAATGAAACATATCTCCTACCAGCTTAATCCTTTTAAAGCCATACAGGTCCAGACGTAGGTGGAGGACATGTTGAAGAGGATGTCATCGAACCAAGCCAGATTCAGAGGAGTTCGTCATACGTCTTATTTCCAACACTAAGAGATGGAGTAGAATAATTCTGCGTGGATTTTCGGAAGGTCAACGCTGTTACAAAACCAGGCTCAGATCCAATTTCTAGATTGGAGAACTGTATCGAAAAAGTTAACAAGCCAATTTCATCACCAAGTTTGACAAAGTGCATGGTTACTGAAAGGCACCTTTGTCAGAGATGGCAAAAGAAACTTCTGCGTTTGTAACCCCAAATGGACTATATCAGTTTAAAGTGATAGTCTTTTGATCGAATAGGCACCGGCCACATTCTGAAGACTCAGTAATAGAATTTTGGCTGGATTACCAAACTGTGCAGTCTATTTGAACGATGTCGTGACCTTTATTACGTCCTGGCAGAGTCACATGTTACAGTTGGCAGAGCCCTTTGAATGACAACCAGAAGCAAAACTCATGATAAACTTAAACAAAATTGAATTCGTTAAAGCAGAGGTGACGTTCTTGGGACATAACATCAGTCATGGAAGGTTGACCCCCCGGAACATAAACAAGAAGTTCATCAAGGAATTTCCAAAGCAAACCTCGAAGAAACAGATGCATCGTCTATTAGGAATAATGTACTCTATCAGAGGTTTGTTCCAAACTTCAGCAGTGTAGTGGGGCCATTATCCGATTTGCTGAAGAAGAAGACAAAGTTTCAGTAGACAGTACAACGCCAGGAGGCATTCGACCATTTGAAAGCAATATTAATCATTAAACTAATTTTAACTACAGCAAACTTTTCAAACATTTTCAAGTCACCATTGATGCTAGTGACATCGGAATTGGAGCTGCACTGCGGGTTCTCCAGGGCACAAACACGGAGGTGATCCTAGTGGAATCCACGGACGATGTGATCTTCACTTTCATGTACCCAGCTGAACTCGGAGCATGTGCACGTGCCAAGCAATGTACTAGTTAGTGTCCTCCTCCTGGATCAATTGGGGCCAATTGTTCTGGACTCCAGTGGTGGGTGGACTCTCTGCCGAAGGGGTTATGGGGATTCAGCTGGACTACCACCGAAGTCCTCCAACTGGGTGCCTACCTATACCAAGCTAAGGAATCCTGGGCGACGAATTAGCAGAAGATGGACCCCAAAATCTCTGCTCTCATAGGCCGGTAGACAGGGCGGCACTCGGTGCTATCTTACAGGAGTCTTGTTAAGAGGTGCGAGGCAGGAGCGAACGACTTCTGGGAAGGTGAGTTTAATGGTTTGAAAACTTTATTTCAGGCGTCGAGGCCTCCATTTGCCGAGAGGTGCGAGGGAGGAGCTAAGTATTCTGGGAAGGTGAGTCTAACGGTTTAAAACTCTTAGTTCAGGCGTCGGTGCCTCCATTTGCCGAGAGGTGCGAAGGGCCTCTGAGATGGTGAGTCTAACGGTTTAAAAACCTTACTTCAGGCGTCGGGGCTCCATTTGCCAAGAGGTGTGAGGAAGGAGTGAAGGACTTCTGGGTAGTTTTTAAGTGGGTGGGAAATGGAGCTGGAGCTGGATGATCGACGGATCATCCGGGAGACAGAGGGGGAAACTGAGAGGATGTACAGGGAGGTGGTCACTCCCCAGACACCGGATAAGGACAGCTGGGTTACAGTCAGGGGGAGGAAAGGGAACCGACGGTCAGAGCAGGGATCTCCTGTGGCCGTTCCTCTCAGCAATAAGTATACCGTTTTGGATAATGCTGGTGGGGACAGCCTACCAGGGGAAAGCCATAGTTTTCAGGTCTCTGACACTGAGCCTGGCATTGTGGCTAAGAAGGGAAGGGGGGATAGAAAAGCGCTAGTGGTAGGGCGACTCAATAGTTAGGTAAAAACAATGACTGCAGATGCTGGACACCAGAGTATAGATTGGAATGGTGCTGGAAAAGCACAGCAGTTCAGGCAGCATCCGAGGAGCAGTAAAATCGATGTTTCGGGCAAAAGCCCTTCATCAAGAGTACAGCAACAATAGTTAGACAGATTTACACGCGATTTTGTGGTCAGGAACGGGACTCAGGGAAGTTATGCTGTCTCCCTAGTGCTAGGGTCCAGGATTTACAAGATTCTGAAAGGGGAGGGTGAGCAACCAGAAATCTTGGTACATGTTGGCACCAATGATATAGCCAGGAAAGAGATTGAGGATGTGAATAGTGACAACAGAGAATTAGATTGGAAGCTGAAGAGCAGGACCAGTCGAGTAGTGATCTCAGGTTTGCTACTGGTGCCACGAGATAGTGTGATAAGGAATAGTCAGCGAATGCAGCTTAACACGTGTCCGCGACGCTGGTGCAAGTGAGAGGACTTCATACAACTAGACCGTTGGTATACCTTCTGGGGAACGTGGGACCTGTAAATGAAGGACGGGTTGCACCTGAACTGGAGGGCCACAAATGTCCTGGTTGGGAGATTTGTTCGCGTGATTCTGGAGGGATTAAACTAGTTTAGCGGGGGTGGAGGTGGGGAATCAGAGCCACGTGTCTGAGAGGGGTCAGTTCCACGCAAGGTGGAGGAAGCAAGGATCTAGTACAGTTTTAGAGGATTACAGGCTTGCTGGAAATGAGCTCAGATATGGACTGAGGAGAGCCAGGAGAGGACACGAAAAAGGCTTGGCAAGAAGGATTAGGGAGAACCAAGAGACATTTTACACATACGTGAGGAATAAGAGAATGATCAGGGATAAGATAGGGCTGATCAGTGATAGCGGAGCGAACTTGTGCGTGGAATCTGAGCAGATAAGCCCTAAATTAGTTTTTTGCTTCGGTTTTCACCGAGGAAAGTAAACCTGTTGTAAATCAAAAGACTTAGAGGAGCTGGGATACAATCTTGTCCAGATCAAGATTGATGAACTTGATGTGCTAGAAATTTTGGAAGATATTATGATTGATAAGTCCCCAGGGCCAAACCAGATTTATCCTAGGCTGCTCCGGGAAGCGGGAAACAAGGTTTCTATGCATCTGGCGAGGATATTTTTCTCCTCCCTCTCCACAAGAGTCGTACTGGATGATTGGAAGGAGGCGAATGTTGTTCCTCTTTTCAAAAAGGGTAATAGGGAAATCCATGGCAATTACAGACCAGTCGGTCTTACGTCTGTGATCAGCAAAGGTTTGGAAAGAATTCTGAGGGATAGGATTTATGACTATTTGGCAAAGCATAGAGTGATTAAAGGCAGTCCACATGGCTTTGTGAGAGGCAGGTCATGCCTCACAATCTTATAGAGTTCTTTGAGGAGGTGTCAAGACAGGTCGATGACAGTTGGGCTGTGGATGTGGTGTATCTGGACTTCTGCAAGGCATTTGATAAGGTTCCCCATGGGAGGCTCATTCATAACGTCAGGCAGTATGGCATACAGGGAGATTTGGCTGTTGGATTCAGCATCGGCTGGCTGACAGAAGGCAGAGAGTGGTTGTGGACGGCATGTATTCTGCCTATAGGTCAGTATTGAGTAGGGTCGCGCAGGGCTCTGTTCTTGGACTCTGTTCTTTGTAGATTTTATAAAAGATGTGGATGAGGAGTTTGAGGGGTGGGCAGTGCATTCCAGGCATAACATCTTTTGTGGGAAAAACGCGGCACGCACATCTAACTTAATTGCCCCGCATACCTGTATTTTGAACCTGTGTCCCCTAGTAAATGTCCACGCCACACTGCGAAAAAGCCTCATATTTTCGAATCTATCCATGCTATTCACAATTTTTTAAACTTCCATTAGTTTCCTCTTTCAACCACCTGCATTTCAATGTAAGGAAACGCAGCCTGCCCAAACTTTATTTAAACATGTAATCCCCCCAACAAACAACCGTATAAATAGTTTATGTGCCCTCTCCAAAACATTCATGTCCTTCTGGTAATGTGGTGATCAGAACTGTACACAATATTCCAAATGTGCATTTTAAAATTAATGTTTTAAAAAGCTGCAGTATAACTTGACTATTGTTATAATTCATGTCCCTTACATTGTCGCCAACTATGCCAAATGCCTTATTTTTACGATCTTAGCGATTTGCATTCCCAACCTCAGTGATCCGTGGACTTGCCCACACAGATCACACGGCATTTCATTTTTTTACTCTACAATTATCGTCTGTACATCTCCGAACAAAATGTATCACGTCATACTTTTCCAATTAAACCTTCATCTGCCATTTGTCTGCCCATGTCTTCAAACGCTGTACCGCCTGCTTGATCCGCTAACAATCCTGCTCACTTTTGACATTTCCATCAATTGTTCCATTGCCAAAAACTAATCTTAACAACAATGTTTTTCTCCAAATCATTTATGTCAAAGATGAACAGCACAGATTCCAGCACTGGCCCTTGTAATGATACCTATAACTGTGGTAATCTCTTTGACCATGAGTTGATTTCCGACACCATGCCCTACCATTTCCTTATTTTATTTCCAGAAACATCCAGAACATACCTGACTGGCTCATCCAAACTTCTATTTAAAGTTCAGCAGGGAAATATGTTCTGATTGATTCGAATAATCTGCAACTGACACTGCCAGCTTCAAATGTGTAGAAATAAATTCTGATTCGATGCTCCATCCGAACTGACACCAGAAATCCCCTCGAGCGATCATTCCTGTGAAAACATCTCTGCATTGTTATTAGATCCGGCAATACACTAATGTTAATGTGCTTAATGACATCGTCCTGCCTGTCCATTAAATGTTCATCCATCTCTCTCTTTTGAAAACCGCAACTCCTGCTAGTTCATCTTTAAACTAATTTCCTTCATGGACGTATTTTCTCAAACAATGATTCTCACGGTTCCCAACTTAGTCACACAGACTCACTCGCTTTTTTTTCTCTTGATCTGTCACGCAGACACAGACACATGCGCGCACGCACACGCTCACACACACACTCATACTGACACAATCACACACGTACACACACCTACACGCACCTTGAACTCGTACAATTGAGATTTGGAGACATCAATTTAGAGGAGAAATTTAGGACTGCAGATGCTGCTGTGATCAGAGTCAAAGAGTGTGGCGCTGAGAAAGCAGAGCTGGTCATGCAGTATCTGAGGTATAGGAATATCGATGTTTTAGGGACAAGACGTTCCTGATGAAGGGCTTATGCCTGAAATGCCGATTCTCTTGCTCATCAGATACTGCCTGAGGGGTTGTGCTTTTCCAGCGCCACACTCTTCGACATAAGTTTATAGGAGCCATGTTTAGTTTCACTCACAGCATAGGATGCAACTTCCCCATGATATGCAGTTATGTACTGCTTGTAGTACCAATATGCAGGCTTTTCTAATGCTCGCCATACCGTCAGATAGTTCAGCTTTCTGAATAATAAACTAGCATAGTCCATGCAGCACTCCATATTGGCCTGTCGTCTTGTAACTCCTTACTGTGTCTGGGTTGGTCCAGATTCAGATGTTGAGAGAGCGAAGATCTTGCGATGCCTTTATTCAATGTTCTCATTCTTATGATTTGGACCGTCTCAGGTCTGAATCCTTCAGTTAGTACCACTCCTCTTGTCTTTTTTTCCCTATTTCTACCATATGTTCTCAGGAGAGTAAGTATCTGTTTCTATTTTTAATACGAATCTTCCAGTCCCTCTGTACTTTTTCTGACCTTGTTGTATTGCTCTTTAGATTATCAAGTACCGGCCTTGTGAACCTCAGAAACAATAAAATGGTATGTTTCGGGCTGTCGCTTACTTTCTACTGTATCCCTTGTGGTGCTGTATGTTGGACAAGGGGTTGATCAGGTTTGACTCACGTCTTTGAAATGTTTTCTCTGTCTTTGCACTCAGTGCCAATGTGTGCCACTCTGAGCTGATCATGCGTTCAGTAACTAAGGTATGCTAGGAGGAAGCTCATCGTGAATTACTGGACAGAACAAAACATCTAACTTGCAGCTGAGGGGGATTTGACTGACTCCTGTTGTTGAACATTTAGTGGAGTTGCTGGAGGTGGTTTTCTGGATGTTGTTCTGTGACATGTCTCAGACATTAGGGGCGGCACGGTGGCACAGTGGTTAGCACTGCTGCATCACAGCGCCAGAGATCCGGGTTCAATTCCCGCCTCAGGCGACTGACTGTGTGGAGTTTGCACGTTCTCCCCGTGTCTGCGTGGGTTTCCTCCGGGTGCTCCGGTTTCCTCCCACAGTCCAAAGATGTGCAGGTCAGGTGAATTGGCCATACTAAATTGCCCGTAGTGTTAGGTAAGGGGTAAATGTAGGGGTATGGGTGGGTTGCGCTTCGGCGGGGCGGTGTGGACTTGTTGGGCCGAAGGGCCTGTTTCCACACTGTAAGTAATCTAATCTAATCTTTGGAGCATGAGTACTGCAGTGCATCATCAAGGTCTGTAACATGAGCAGCAAATGGAGTCGAGTCTGCAGGGGGGTGGAAACTCTGAAAACGTAGTGCCATAAACTCATAGAGATGCGCAGCAGCGAAACAGCTACTTTGGTATGACTCATCCAAGTCGACTAGACATTATGCATTAATCTAGTCCCATTTGCCAGCATGTGGACCATATCACTCTAAACACTTAGTATTCATCTACTCATCCAGATGTCTTTTGAATATTGCACTTGTACCAGCCTCCTGCACTTGCTCTGGCAGCTCATGTTGTACAGGCACCATCCTCTGCCTGAAACATTTGATTTTACATTCTTCTCGCATCTTTCCCTTCTCACCTTAAACCTATGCCTTCTAGTTTTGGGCTCGCCCACTCTTGAAAAAGAACATTGACTATCAGGTGTATCCATGCCTTAGCTTATTTCATGTTTTTACTCAGCCTCCGATGCTCCAGGGAAAGCAGCCCCAACATATTCAGCCGGTCTCTACAGCACAAATTCTCGAACACTGGGAACATGCTTGTGAATCTTATTGGCGCCATTTCATGTTTCACGCCATTTTTCCAATAGTAGGGAGATGAGAAATAAATGCTGTAATCCAAAAGTGGTCTAACTAATGCCTTTCATGGCCACGACATGATTTCCCTACTCCAAGACTCAGTGCAGTGACCAAAAAAGGCCAATCGTAAAGAACACCTTCTTCACTATCCTGTCTGCCTATGCTACTGATTTCAAGGATTAGAGAATCTAATCTAATCTAATCTAATCTAACGTTGCAATGTGCCCATGCATGGCACGTCATGTTGGTGAATACCCACAGCCCTAAAAGTAGCCATAGCTTCTTCATTCAGAAGCAGTCAGCCATTATCAATGGTTTCTGAACTTGTACTCCAAGGACTCTTGGTTCGGCAAAACTCTCTTGATTCTGTACATAAGTCAAGCCTTGATTTGCCAGACCAAAATACAGCAACTTACATTTATCAAAGTTAATCTGAATCTGGTACTCCTTGGCCCAACGACCCATTTACTTAAGGCCTCAACGGACTCGGAGATAACATTCATCGTTGCCCATTAAACCATCAATTATGGTGTCATTTGCAAACTCACTTACGATCGGCTTCCTATAATATCATTTATTGTGCATCCACTAATATCATTTATTGTATCCGTTGCTCCCGATGCGGTCTCCTCTACATTGGGGAGACTGGGCGCCTCCTAGCAGAGCGCTTTATGGAACATCTGCGAGACACCCGCACCAATCAACCACACCGCCCCGTGGCCCAACATTTCAACTCCCCCTCCCACTCTGCCGAGGACATGGAGGTCCTGGGCCTCCTTCACCGCCGCTCCCTCACCACCAGACGCCTGGAGGAAGAACGACTCATCTTCCACCTCGGAACACTTCAACCCCAGGGCCTCAACGTGGAATTCAGCAGCTTCCTCATTTCCCCTTCCCCCACCTCATCCTAGTTTCAACCTTCCAGCTCAGCACTGCCCCCATGACTTGTCCGGACTTGTCCGACCTGCCTAGCTCCTTTTCCACCTATCCACTCCAAAATCACAAAAAATGAACATTACACCAATTATTCTGGCGCACCATTGGTCACAAGCATCCATTCCAAAACGTATGCCTTCACCACACTCTCTGACTACTATCTTCAATCCAATTTTGTATTCAAATATCTTTTTAGCGCTGTATTCCATGCAATGTCACTGTACTTAACAGTCTACCATGACAAACCCTGTTGAACGCCCTACTGAAATCTGAAAATGCAATGACCACAGGTGTGTGCATGTGTGTGTGTGTGCGTGCGTGCGTGTGTTTTGGAGTGTGGGTGAGATAGGGAAGTAATTTGATGCATCCATCCCAGGATTTATAAGAACACGTCCCCAACCTAAGCTTAACCCAGCAGCAGTGTGTGGGGGAACCCTAATTTAATAAGGAGCTGGTCACAGAGCGATGTCACCTCCTGCAACACGACTTGCAGCTTCACACCAGGGAGAGGATAGTGCTAGAGTCACAGTTTCATTCAGTTTCGAATATCCGGAAATGGCCTGGAACGTATGGGTAACATATCAATCATCTCCCATGATGCTTACATCAATGTTGGAGGATATATATTGCGGATTAGGTTAATGCAATGCGCACTCTCTCAGCAGGGAACAACCCAGTGTATGCTTGTTTTCCCAGTATAGCGGTACTCACGATCATATACATGGACCTATGTGGTCCACATGTCATCGCGGAGAAGTAGAGGGACTGAAGAATCTCTCGGTGATTATCACTGCTGTCTCACAGCGCCAGGATTCCAGGTTCGATTCCAGCCTTGGGCGACTATCTGTGTGGAGTTTGCGCATGCTCCCGATGTCTGCATGGGTTTTCAGAGGGTGCTCCGGTTTGCTCCCACAGTCAAAAGATGTGCAGGCCAGGTTAATTGGCCATGCTAAATTGTCCATAGTGTTAGATGCATCAGTCAGAGGGAAATGGGTCAAGGTGGGTGACTCTTGGGTGGGGGTGTGTGGGGAGGTCAGTGTGGACTTGTTGGGACGAAGGACCTGTTTCCACGCTGTAGAGAATCTAATCTAATCTAATGTAATATAATAGAATCTAATGTTGAAATGTGCCCATACATGGCACGTCGTGTTGGTGAATAAACACAGTCCGAAAAACAGCCAGAGCCTCTTCATTTAGAAACAGTCAGCCATTCCCAACGGCTTCATGTCTTCACGTGCAAGGAAAAAAATGGCCTTTCAGATTGACGTCATATCCTTAATACGGGGCTTGAAACACCCCCCTGCTCATCACTTGCCACTGAGAGAAATGGGACAACTGAGAACATGACAGAGCAGTCCATCAGATTTAGCAAAACCTCCGAAGTTTGAACGGGTAAGAGTGAATCTTCCAGTTCACACTGTATCACGAATGCTGCTATCTCTCTCCCTTTTACTCACATACTGCCTCACCTTCGCCCTGAAACTATAATGAATGGGATATGTCATGTTATATTCGATCTTCCAACCTTTAACCCGCTGTTTTCCCCTCCAAGTATTCATTTGGACACCTTGCACCTTATCTGAATGATACAATTGTCTGTTTACCTTAACGTCATCGCCTAACATAGTTACAGTGTATTTATGCGAAATCATCGATACGGATTCCAAACAGCTGAACACCCAATACTGCTTACTGTGTGACTTGACATGATATGTTCTGTCAAACTGATCAAGGATGATTTATTTCGAGTTTCTGATTGCTGTTTGGTACCTATTCCTACCGCATTCTCATGTCACACATTCAGCTTCTTATCGACATCCATGACTTGAATGAGAATGTACAAGGCATGATTCGCAAGTTGCTGATGAAACTAAAGTAGATGATACCATCGAAAGTTCGGAAGGTTATCAGAAATTACAGCAGGATCTTGACCAGCCGGGGAAGTCGGCCGAGTAATGCAAAATGGAGTTTCGTGTAGATAAGTGTGAGGTGTTGTGTTTTGGCACCTCAAATAAGGGTAGGAATTTTATGGTCAATGTTCGGACCTGAAGGAGTGTTCCAGAATAGTGGGACCATGGAGTTCAGGTTCACAGTTCTCTTAAAGTGGAGTCACAGATCGGTAGGGCAGTGAGGACGGCCTTTGGCAGACTGACCTTCATCGATCAGGGCACTGAGTACAGAAATTGCACAATTATGTTAGAGCTAAAAAATGACGTTAATGAGGCCGAACTCGGAGTATAAGTGTTCAGGTTGGGTCACCTTGCTGTCGAAAGGATGTCATTAAACTGGAAAGAGTGCAGAAGAAATTTGCAATAATGTTGCCAGGACTCAACACTCTCATTTGTAGCGAGAGTTTGGATAATATCGGACATTTTTCCATATTTTGTTGGAGACTGTGTGAGATCCTCATAGAAGTGTATAAGGTCATGAGGGGCATGGATAGACTGAATGCACTCATCATTTTTCACAGCATTGGGAACCGAGGGTGAGCGTGCATAAGTTTAAGGTTAGAGTGGAAAGAGTAAAATGGAAACTGAGGCGCAATTGTTTTGCAACGAGTGTGCTACGCATATGGAATGAACACAATTCCACGAGGTAAAATTTTATTTCACATACCTTTCTAGATTACTCTCTGCTCTCTCGCATTCAGCTCCGCCCCGAGTCAAGTGGACCCCTCTGACACCTGTCTTTAAATTAGTCTTATTTGTGAACTTGAACTTGATATTGAGTCCAGAGTGTTGCAAATTGTCTCAGCAGAATATGAGGTGTTTCTTTTCCAAATGATGGTGAGCTTCGCTGAAGCACTGGACTAAGCCTGAGAAAAATGATGGACAGGGAATAGGTTCGTGTGTGCAAGTGTAAGACAGCTGGAAGCTCTGGTTCACTTTTGCGGGTAGAATTTAGAGGCTCTATGAAGTAGCCATGCAGTCTGGTGCCCTGACTTGTGAACTGATTATCGGCGGAAAATGTCATTTCTTTTTCCAGAACTGATCATCGGATGAAATGACAGTTTTCTTTCCAGAACCAAGGGGTTAAAAGTAAACGATAATTGGGGAGAAATCCCAAAGAGAGAGAAGAACAGTTAGACAGAAAAAGGAGTGGAACAATCTATGGAGCGTTCTTCAACTGATGGTATTAGTCACTGGCCAAAAGTCAGTGAATTGACCAAAAGACATGATTCTCAAGAAAGACATCACGTTGCAGGGAGAAGGACACATTGTTTCGAAGTACATTCAGGCAGTTAAAGGAGTGAACGTTTTTGTTTGTGTTTACGTTTCTTCAGGACAGAATGGCCACCACAACTTAGACTGAAAGACAGGAATTTCCAACCTCCGTTTGTCTGGAAGGAAACGGTTGTACCGTTCAGAACTGTTAAGAACAATTTTCACTTTTCCTGTCAGGAAATGTAAAGAAATAACCTTTGTTTACTTGCAAGTGATAGAGTGTGTGACAGTATCTTAGAAACTATATGTTCTTATGAATGTTCAGCTCCGTGTTTGGGAATGGAGGAATTCTTGTATTTACGTCACATCTCTAAAGTAATTCAGACATTGCGCTGTGTTATTACAGCTCCAATAATTTCAATAGATCTCTAAATACAGTGAGCCATTTGAAATCTGATTCTGTCCGCAATAAAACTGACAACTTTACCTCCAGGATGATGCATAATTTCTTTGTTTACCTTCCTTACAGTTACCAGAGTGACAATCTTCATCCTGCTTCATAAAGATTGTGGATTGTCTCCCTGTGTCAGTCGTTACCTGGGGGCCATGGCAGTGGCGGATCTACTGGTCATTATCCTCGATCTGATATTGAGACACATTCCCATTGTTTATTGGGAAGAGTTTACTTTCCTGTTGTACATCAAAGTGTGTAATATCCACGCCGTACTACTTTATGCAGAAACTGACTGTTCTGTCTGTTTCGCAGTCACTTTCATCTTTGATCGGTTTGTAGACATTTGTTGCCAGAACCTGAAAAGTAAATACTGCAGTGAGAAAACGGCGGCTGTGGTTCTTGGAGCAGTGACTGTGCTGAGCTGCTTAAACAACATTTTCTGGTATTTCATGCTGTTAGGGCTGTATAGTCTGGATAACATCCTCTGGTTTTGTCACACAACAAGCAGTGTTCAATCCTCTCGTGTCTGGACTGCAATCGAGTTCCTCCATCACGTCCTAAACCCGGCTCTTCCATTTCTCCTGATTGTACTACTCAATATTTTCACCATCAGACACATTTTAGTGACCAGCAGAACCCGCAAGAGACTGCGTGCTCACACAAATAGGGACGGTCAGTGTGATACAGAAATGCGAAATCGACAAAGATCCATAATTTTGCTGTTTGTGATCTCGGACAATTTCATCTTGTTATGGTCAATGCTGATGGTATATTCTATATGGAACCGGATGTTGTATTTAGGGTATAGGTCTGTGTATGTCTATCCATTTGTGCAGGAATTAGGCTTCATGCTGCAGCTCCTCAGTTGCTGCACAAACACAGCGATATTTGCTGTGACCCAGAAAAATTTCAGACGGCAGTTGAAGAATGTTCTGAAGTATCCCTTTATACAAATTCAAAAATCAATCCTATTCACTCATTAATCAATCAATTCAGGATTTTCATATTTCAATTCAATGTTTCAGCAGTTAAGCAGCTTGTCAATATCCTCGACCTGATATTGAGACACATTCCCATTGTTTATTGGGAAGAGTTTACTTTCCTGTTGTACATCCAAGTGTGTAATATCCACGCCGTACTACTTTATGCAGAAACTGACTGTTCTGTCTGAGGACGGTACTGGTTTGTCCATCCTTATCCTCTGACAGGTGATTACAGGGGTATATCTCAGTGTTTCTCTCAACTCAGGAGCCAGCCAGGCAAGGCACTGCTCTCACCTGACTGTATCCATAACTTCCAACTCGTAACTGATTAAAACGTTCATTAAAAAGTGTCAAGCAGTAGAGTTTGTCTTTGCTTTGAAGAAGCTGAGCTGGAGATTCTAACCCATGTCCCTGTCATCCGAGAAGGGGATGGAACCGGATGGGACACAAGAATTCTGTTGAAGTCATTCTGTCCTTGTTTTCACCTCTGTGTTAAACACCCCGTCCTGGCCTCAGCAGAATTCAACTTTCTCTCTGTTCCCCTCCATTCATATCTTTCTCCCATTCTCACAATTTCTCTCATTTGTACTCACTGCACCTCCTATTTTGTAATTGCTGTTCACTGAATCTCCCTCCCCCATTCTCATTCACTGTCTCTTCGTCTTGCTCTCCCTGTGCCTCCTCCATTCTCTCTCTTTCAAATCCTGTACACCTCCAACTCCCTCTTAGCTTCTGTTGCTGGAGAAACAGGGTGCGTTTACGTTTGCAATCTGTTGTTTGGGGAACAGAACGGGACGCACATATAGAGTGTGGGGTTTCATCAAAATGCAATTTCTCGTGGACTCTGTATGTGAGACCAATGGATGTTACTCGGGCAAAGGGTGACCGTCGGACAATATTCCTGTGAATGCAACACATTGTGTGCAACTACTGTTTGTTGCTGTGGAAACAGAATGGTTATGAGTTCACAGCCAGTTTCTACTGGGTTAGAGTGAACATGTTGTCAGAGGCGGTTGCTCGGAGAATAAAGCAGGGACGTGCTCAAATTAGAGATGCAATTGTTATGGGAAAAGTATATACGTGGAACAACTTGGCTTTCGTAGGTGTTCACTGGGATGGTTTTGACAATGTTTTATTCCGAGGGAAAATTATGTGGAAGTGGACAAAGCCTGTTGTTAATGCAACAGTGCAGTGGTGGTCCAACAGCCAGTTATTCGGGCAAGAAAAGCAGGTGTAAGATCATGAACCCTTGTCAGAGAAACAGTGTGGTGGTGGGGCTGACGGATGTTGTCTTTGGAAGAATGTGGGATGGGCCCACATTCCGTTGCCAGGGGAAAATAATTGGTGTTCGACCACTGTCCTTTGCTGGGGGGCAGAGTGGCTGTGTGCACAAAGGCCGTTGCTTGGAGAAAGGGTTGGGGAAAGGTGGACAGACGATTGCTGGGTGAATAGAATGAGGAATGGGTCACAAGCCTTTGTCATTGGAACAGATTAGGTACAGATTATCAGGCCATTGCTGACAGGAAAGCAAGGTTGTGAGAGCATAAGCATTGCAAAGGATAACAGAGGGAGCTGATGACGTTGGATGTTCATGTGGGATCAGAGTAGCGGTGCAACAATTGCTAGTTGCTCGTCAATCGAAATGGATATATGACCACAAAAGGAATAGAAAGGTGATGGATCCAGCAGTCTTTGCTAAGAGAGAATATTAGATGCAGAATCACTGACTGGTGTTTCAAGAACAGGTTGTGGTTAGGTCCACAGTCCGTTGCTAGGGGAAGAGAGTGAGCGTGAGAATGCAGTCTGTTGCTGGGGGAGCAGCGTGGAAACATTGCAGCAAGCCTTTGCTCAGGGAACAGAGAGGGTGTTTGGCTGGAAACCATTGTTAAGCGAAACAGTCGTCGTTTAAGCCTCCTTCTGTGTCCAGGGGAACACTGTGTTTGCGGGGTCACACACTGATGCTATGAGAAAGGTGGATCAGGTGATTTCAAAGGCTTTGCTTTGGAATAGTGTGGGTGCATTGCGACAATCCTTTCTGAAGGAGGAAGTGTGGGTGGAATCAGAGCCGACTTTACAGGCTGTGGTGCTGCAGGCCTCTGCTTGGGTAAAGGTTGAGAATAGGCCACAGTCTGTTTCTCGTTAAGCAGAATCGGAAGGATCTGCAGGTATATAGCCTGAGAACCGAGTCGGGTTGGACTGCTGACCTTTCCTTGGGGAAAGTAAGGGAGTGGAACCATTGATCATTGATAAAGAACAGAGTACAGATGCTACACAGGCCAATTCTGAGGGAACAGATTTTGTATGTGACTATTATGCTGCTGTGGGAACAGAGGGGTAGGATTACAGACCGTTGCTCGGGGAACAATGTGTGTGGGACAACTGACTGTTGCTATGGCAAGTGAGATTAGATGGAGTAGGAGGCCATTGATATTGGACGAATTATGTGGTAGGCCAAAGATCCATTCCCAGAGGATTAGAGGGGATAGTGTGACCGGGCTCGCAGAACAGAGTAGGCTTTGGGTGAGATAACTCCACAGAGATCATCATTCCCAGATAGTTGGGAAAAAAAAGAACCTGACTCAATGCTGCCCTTTGGTGAGAAATTCTACCATCCTCACCTGATATCCACACATGTACACAGATTCAAAGCGTTGTTCCTTCATTTTAGCCTTGATATGTTTCAGATCATTGTTAGATATTTGTATGATGATTCTAGCCTTACATCCAAAAACAGCAAGAAACTTTTATATCTATCCCAGTGCTTTGTATTATTGCCACAAAACTTCAATTCTATCCCACCCTTAAATAATGCAACCGTGGGTTTGTGTCATTTTACTGCCTTGCCATTGAATATTTGCTGTCCATCCACCATTCTCGTTTACCAACATTGAACTGACTTGAGCAAGGACTCCCAAGTCCACATTCTTTCTTGTCTTTCCCTGTTTATAAGATGAGTGAGACTTGGTTTATCTGGCTGTTTCAAGGCACGTTGGAACGAAGTATGTAGAGAGATGGTCAGGTTAGGATTACTTTCACTGGAGTTCAGTGAGTGAGGGAGGGTATCATAAAATCTTATAAAGTTTCTAACATGACTAGACAGGGCAGATGCAGGGAGGCTGTTCCTAATGGTGCATATGTCCAGATCCAGGGGTTACTGCCTGAAGATTCGAGGTGAGCCATTTATGTTCGAGATGAGGAGGCTTTTCTTCACCCAAATAATGGTGGACCTCTGGAATTCATTATCACAGGAAGTATTGATTCCAGAACAGTGTATGTTTTCAAGAGGCGGTTAGATGTTGCACTTAGTGCAAATGGGCTGAAAGCTTATGGGGAGAAATGAAAGGTCAGGCTATTGAGCTGAAAGATCAGTAACGGACGTGATGAATAACGGTGAGTTGTTGGAAAGGCCGTATTGCCTCCTCCTTCTCCTATCTTCTATGTTCCTCTGATATCAGTGTTGTGCTAGCATGAACTGGCTGCTGTGACCAAACTTTAAATAGTTGACTGACACCTTCTAATTACTCGTCCTGGTTTGCAGATTAAAACGTACCTTACTTTTTGTATGTCTCTCAGCCTCCTACAGATGAATCTCAGCGAGATGTGAGCTGGTTCTTGTTTTAGAATTAGAAGGGACAATATAAACTCAATATTAAAGATTTAAACTGGGTGAAGGAACAGATAATCCTTCAGTTTGGTTGTGGAAATCTGACAGCACACGTGAGAGACAAATGTGACAAACGTGTTTTCATTCAGAAATCCCTGCCTTGCAAAGATATCAGTCTGAAATGGAGAAGCAGGATATGTAGAACTCTGTTAGAAATAATGTGCAAGTTTCGATTGACGAAGATAAAAATTCCTGAATATGTTTGAACTTACTGCTCTGAGAGAATTAGACGTTTCAGTAGATCCTGCTTACTTCTCAAGCTTCAAACGGACAGAGCGACATACATGTACAAAACGTGACATTTCAGGTCATCCACTGAATAATAGGTGTGGAACCTTGTTCAGGATCTGTCTCAGAATTTACCTCGTCTCTGCCTTGTTTTATGCAGAAAACATAATTTTATAAAAAAAAACGCATTTGCTTCAAATGTTCTGCATTTAAAAGGAAGCAGAATTACCAATAAACGAATGCCTGGAGCTTTTGGTACAATTTAGGGAGTGGACGTGAGAGTGAGGGATCTAATGTGACTGTAAGCGAGCGGCTATAACTGTGGGAGTGAGTGAGACATTGAGGGATTGAGTATGACTGTAAGGAACTGAGCTAGAGAGTACGATATTCAGTGCGAAATGGAGGGAGTGACTGAGACTGAAGGAGTGAGTGATACTGTGAGAGGGTGAGTGAGAATGACGGAGTGACTGTGAAATTGAGCGAGGATGTCTGACAGTAGAGGAGGCAGAGTGACGGAGTGAGTAAGACTGTGTGGGATTCAGCATGGAATGTTGGAATCAGTGAGACTGTGTGAGTGAATAAGGCTGTGAGTGAGTGCAACACTGAAGGAGCCAGTTTGACAGTGGGGGTTGAGAGCAACAGTGGAGGAGTGAGTGCGACAGTGTGGAAGTGGCGACACTGTGAGGGAATGAGAGTGGGAGCGACGTAATCAGGGTGACAGCGAGAAAATCATTATGACAGTGAGGAAACAGTGGAATTGTGAGGGAGTTAGACTGTGTCAGAATCAGTGAGATTGAGGAGGAAGTGACATTGAGGGAGTCAGTTTGTCTGCGAGGGAGTCAGTGCATCTGCAATAATGTCGGTGTGCCTGTGAGAGTGTCAGTGCTTTTCCGAGGAGTCGGTGTTCCTGTGAGGGAATCAGTGTGACTGTGAGGGAGTCAGTGTGATTGTGAGGAATTCAGTGTAACATAACTGAGAGATTCAATGTCACTGAGAGGGACTCGGTGCGATTTTGGTGCAGTCAGTGAATCAACGATAATTTCTGAATGATTGTGAGGGAGCTGTACTCTCTACGAGGTAGTCATTATGTCTGTGAAAGTACCGGTGTGTCTGTGCGCAATTCAGTTTGTCTCTGAACAAGTAAGAAAGGCACATCGAGAACAAAGTGTGAGAGAGAAAGTGTGAGGGGGAGTGCGTGAGTGAGTGCGAGGGACAGAGTGTGAGACAGAGAGCATGTGACTGTGTGACAAAGTTTGAGGGATAATGTGTGTGGGAGATGCTGCTTTAGTGTCTGCGTGTGTTAGAGACAGTGTCTATGTGTGTGTTTAAGAATGCCAGTACGTAAATGTGTGCATGTGTGTGAGAAAGGGAGAAAGAGAGGGAGAGAGTTTCAGGGAGGTTGTCATTGTTTGTATTTGACTGAGAGAGTGCTCTGAGTGCGTGAAAATTATGTGTGAGATTGATTGACTGTGGGTGATGGTGAGTGTGTAATAATGCACACGTATGAGTGTGACTGCATGCAGACAGTGTCACAGAGAGACTGTGAGAGCGAGACTCTCTCAAAGGATACTCAATAGTGGGGAAAATCTCAACTAGAGAGATTCCTAACAAGACATCCTTATGTACCTGATACAATCTGTTGGCATCTCCACGCTGCCTCCACCGCCATGTAAATTTGTGACAACATTAATCCTTCTGGGCAATAATGTTTCATACTTTCACGTTATTTTTAACGGAAACATTCATTTTTTTCTCTATTCTTTCTACAAGCATGAATCATATTTCACCATGTGATACTCCATCTCCTAATTCTTTTAATAATATTCGTACGACATTTTCTGCAACGTAGACGCTATGATTAGATGTGATGAACTGTACTCTCAGTACTTTCATTTTGCAACTTCATAATATCCAGTCAGAAAACTGCCATCTGTCATGGATACCCCTGTATGGGTCTGGAAGTTTGGACTCAGCATGGAAAGAGACTTTTAATCTGTCTCTGAGTTCGTTTGGAAATCGCTGCTGCACAGGGATGTCTGTTCACACTATTCGATTTGACATTTACGTTTCCAATAAGTGAACATGTCCACAGCAAGTTACAGCCTCTTCGGTCGCCAGCGTGGGTCTTGTCAGTGAACGTAGGGGCATTGCACTTGTTTCATTTTGCAAAATAATTGACAGTGTTTGTAAATGGCTGTGATTTTAACAGAGACGCTTCAAGAAACCTCCACGAGTACCAGCTCACAACGCTGGAAATAAACCACTGAGTTTGAGGAAATGCAGAGGCATGGGACTGAGGGCGATTTAGCAGTTTGGATTGGAAACTGGATTTTGAAAAAACGCAGCAAGTTGTAGTTGATGTGAAATATTCAGCCTGACGTCTATGTATGAGTGGGTTATGACATAGAATTGAAAATGTGTTGCTGGAAAAGCGCATCAGGTCAGGCAGCATCCAGGGAACAGGAGAATCGACGTTTCGGGCATAAGCCCTTCTTCAGGAATGAGGAAAGTTTGTCCAGCAGGCTAAGATAAAAGGTAGGGACTGGGGACTTGGGGGAGGGGCGGCGGAGATGTGACAGGTGGAAAGAGGTCAAGGTGAGGGTGATAGGTCAGACTGGGGTGCGGGCGGAGAGGTCAGGAAGAAGATTACAGGTTAGGAAGGCGGTGCTGAATTCGATGGATTTGACTGAGACCAGGTGGGGGGAGGAGAAATGAGGAAACTGGTGAAATCCGAGTTCATCCCTTGTGTTTGGAGGGTTCCTAGGCGTCGTTTCGCTGTGGTCTGGCGATGGAGGAGTCCAAAGACCTGCATATCCTTGGTGGAGTGGGAGGGGGAGTTGAAGCACCGTGAAGGTTTTTTTTTCTAGTCAAATGTAGTCAGCTTGCAATTTGAGGGGTTACAGATTTCAGACAGATATCAGAGGCAGGTTCTGTACTCAGAGTGGTCAGGCCATTAAATACCCTGCCTGCCAATGTAGTTTACTCAGCCAAATGATGAAGTTTTAAACAGGCCTTAGATAAGCACATGGATGATGATGGGGTATGATAGGGGGGATGAGCATAGATTACATCATGTGTCGGTGTAACATTGAGGGCCGAAGGCCCTGTTCTGTGCTGTATTGTTCTATGTTCTATGCTTTATGTAAACCTGTTTGCTGTCCACCAACAAATCCTAAACGCTCCAGGTCACAGCAAACTAGTGCATGCTTAATGTGGTGCATGGTCTTCCTTAATATTACCATGTTATAGTTCACAGTAAGTGGAATGTCAGACATGGGGACAGTGTGAGACACAGAGTGGAGCACAGAAACAAGCACAGAGAGAGAGAAGGACTGGGGGGTAGAAACAACTAGCAAGGATTGAAAGGGAGGAATGTGAGGACTCACAGAGCTGAATAGCTCCCTGCATAACATCACAACATTAAATTTTAAATACAACGTAATTTTCCAAATTTTTAAACTTGGCAAATGTAAGTATCACTGAAAAATTCTCAGGCCTTTACAGATTTTTAAAAATAACTAATGCGATGAAAGTCCAGGACTCTCTGTCCATACTCCAGTTTTAACAATTTACCATTCACTTTATTCTGCCGCTTCTCAGACCTTCATGAGTAACGAATCACTGCACCTTTCTCAGTTTTTTAGTGAGCTGCGGTGTATCTGTCCATTAAATGCCTGCCAAGATCTCCTTGAATCTACTCACATGCCATTAATCTTGCGACCCTTGTAAACCAGTCCAGGGAAACAGGGCAGCTGCAGCAAGCAATCCAGCAATCCCCAAGGCAAATGATACATTGACATTTACTGCAGTCGGATTGGAGCTCAGGAGTAGGGAATGTTTTGAGGAAGTGAACAGGTTGATTGATGAGGGAAGGGCTGTCGATGTCATATACATGGACCTCAGTAAGTCATTTGAGAAGGGTCGCCATGTTAGATTAATGGACGAAGTTGAAGTCGCATGGGTTCCAGGGCGTGCTGGCTGGATATATAGAGATCTGGCTGAGCAACAGAATACAGCAAATAGTGGAAGGTAGATTCTCAAAATGGAGAACTGTGAACAATGATGTTTGACAAGGTTCCGTGTTGGTACTACTATTCTCTGTGATACAGAAAAGTGATCTGGAGGAAGTTATAGGTGATATGATTAGCAAGATTGCAGCTGGCCCTACTTCAGTGGAGTGGAAGATCGTGAAGGGGACTGTTAGGGAACGTAACAGAATATAGACAGATGGAAGAGTTCAGTGGAGATATAGCAGATGGAGTTCAATCCGGGCAACTGTGACATGATGTAATTTGAAAGATCGAATTCAAGGTACTTTATGCCCTGTAGGTGGTAATGCAGATCGTTAGAGGACAGCACAGTGGCTCAGTGCTTCGCACTGCAGTCTCACAGCGTTTGGGACCTGGGTTCTACTCCAGCCTCAGACAACTGTCTGTGGGAGGTTTGCAGATTCTCCCCTTGTCTGCATGGGTTTGCTGCGGGTGCTCCGGTTTCCTCCCACAATCTAAATAAGTGTAGGTTATGTAAATTGACAATGATAAATTGCCGAAAGTCCTCATGAAGCTTACGTGTATTAGACAGCGTAAGGGTGGAGGAGAAGAATTGGGGAATGTGTGTGGATGTGTTACTCTTCGAAGGATCAGTGTGGACTTCTTGGGCCAAAGGACTTGTTTCTTCACTGCAGGGATTCTAGGATTCGAGAGTGGTCAAGGAGGCAAATGGCATGCTCCCATTCATCGGATGGTGTATTGAGTGCAAGTGTTGGGAGGTCATGCTAAAGTTGTACAAGACATTCGTGGTTCCACATTTCGAATACCGCATAAATTTCTGATCACAACATTTCCAAAAGGATGTGGTTAGTTTGGAGAGGCTGCAGAGGAGGTTCACTATGCTGTTGCCTTGGATGAAGAGCGCGAGAGATGAAGAGATGTTGAGTAGATTAGGATTATTTTGATGACAGAGATGGAGAGGGATTTGATTGATGTCTGAAAAAACATGTGCGCTATCGAAACGGTTGGTCGCAAGATTTTACCCAGTGTGCTGGAGTCAATTACAAGGGTTACGATTTTAAAGTGAGGGGGAAAAGCGCAAGGGAGATACACATGTAATTTTCTTTACACAGAGCGTGGTGGCTGGATGGAGCAAGTTGCTAGTGGAGGTGGTAGAGGTAGGCACGATAGCATTGTTTAATATAGATAGAGACATGAATGGGTAGGGACCAAAGGGATACAGATCCTAGGAAAATAGGTGACAGGTTTAAATAAAGGATCTGGATTGGTTTTGGCTTGGGGGGCCGAAGTGCGTGTTTCTCTGGAATAATTTTATTTGTTCTTTGCGAAACTATAGTAATGTAGCAGCCTTCGTCAGTCCAGACAATGAGGATTCTGTGCAGTTTGTGTATCGCTATCTAACGGATGGTGTGCTTGCCGTGGAGTGAGTACAACGGAAATTGATTGGACTGATTCGAGGCTGTTAGGACTGTCACATTAAAAGAGGCTGGTTCATCTGGGGATGCATTGAGAAGAATTGGAGGGCGGGGTTCTGATTAAAACGTCTCCAATTCTAACGGGTGAAGAACAGACTTGTTGCAGGGAGGATGTTGCCCCTGTAGGGCAGTCACAACCAAAGATCACGGACTCAGGATTTGGACTGTGGCATTTTGAACGGAGGTGAAGAGAACTTTCATCACTCAGACATTGGTCAACCTGTGGAATTCTTAACCAGTGAAGGCTGTGGACTCAAGCCACTGCATATATTCAGGAAAGAGAAAGATAATTGTTTTAGAGATAAAAGGCATCACGGGGTATTGAGAGAAAATGGGAATATGGTATTGGGACAGAGGATCAGCCACAAACATAATGAATGGGGAGTAGGGTTACGGCATATTCCTGTTCCTGCTTTCTCTGCTCCTGTCAGTTTAAATGCTCCTGAAAAGTATTTTTGGTTGTATTTGGAAATGATAGCCATTTTCATGCCAACATTCCTGCATCTTGAAAATGTAGGGGTTTTTGCAGAGGTTGTTTACTTTTGGGCTGAGAATGAAAACTCTCCACAGGATTTGTGGTTTTGAGCTAGTGACGGAAGAAAATAAGAACGAGTATAGTTCCAATTGAGGATGATGTCCTACGTGCAAACACTTTTGCGATGTTCTATTATGAAGGTGTGGGTGTACTGTTAAAATCTCGCAGAAATACCTGACAATGCCAAATGTTCTGAATAAGATACAATCTAACATGTGGTCAAGTACTTGGGTAGGCAGGGTAGCTGGTTGCCTGCAGATAATAAAAGATTCGAAATTGATCAATCAGTTGAAATTATCCATCAGAAAGAAACACATTCCAGGCAAGTTTGAAGTTAGTATATTGACAATCTCAAAAACCAATGACACAATCCGATGCTTTTGGAATATAAAACAAGAGAAATTTGAGCAGTTGGGAAGAGAACAGCCATATCACCCGCTTGCAGAGATTACTCAGAAATAGATCTCCTAAAGGTAACTTTATCAGTCTGTGACCTGTGAAACATGATGCCTTAGAAACGAAAATAAGACACAGGAATATCCAAATGCAAGATTCGACACCTGGCTTGTTTTGAAAACTTGATTGTTTTGTCAATTTTAATGTGGTGGTTTTATTAGACTCCTACTGTATAAGGGGAAGGTAAAAGATAAGTTCGAGGAAAGAGTTGTAAATAATAGTTAGTTAGTATTCTCTTAATTCTGAATTCAAATAGTTCCTGAACTCACGAATTTTCACAGATTACTGCACGGGATAAATCTTTCTGCGTTGTGGGCTTAATATAAGCAGGATCGTTTACCCCAGGTTTTCACAGATCACATGTAACTTCTGCACTTTTTTTCGAGCTGTTAGAGGTTGAGAGAGCCTGTAATGCGCTGTCTAACTTGGATGTTGTTTCTAATTATGGCAGATGAAGTTCCTGTATTCTTTCGTGAATTTGCTCACGTTTCCACTGTTTTAATGACTGAATAAATCCTTTTTCCAGGAACGGAGCAGGGATATAGAAAAAACAACATCTCCCCAGTGTGAATTATGCAATGTTTCTGCAGACTGGAGAACTGAGTGAATATTTTTCCATACTCCAAGTAGCCAGATGGTTTCCACCCAATATTAACTAACTGGTGTCATAAAAGAGTGATATATTGACAGTCCTTGCTCTCTATACACAGGGCAGGTGAATTTCCTCTCTCCAGTGGCATCATCACGCTGGTGTTTCTGCAAGGCAGACAGGTCAGGGATCTCTTTCCCAAATTGCAAACAGATTAATCGTCTTACGGGACTGTAATTAAATACCAGTGTTGACAGGGAATAGAATCTCTTCACACAGTCCTCACATCTCTACAGTTGCTGCATGTTATTGATGTTCTTAGATCTTTGGAAGTTAACTATCAGCTAAAGCGTCATCCACCCATTGGTTTTCTGAAAGAGTTACAATGGGAGAATTGGAGAGAATCAAAAGACCATAAGACATATGAGCAGAAATTGTGCCTTTATCCTTATCGGATCTGTTCCACTATTCGAACATGGCCTGTCTAATGGGCGTCTGTCTAATCAATGGAAACAACTTCCAAAATCTGCTCTTTTCAGACCATGCAGTATTTTGCATGTTTCAGTTAGATATCCCGTCATTCTTCTGAACTCCATCGAGTGTATAACCAGAGTCCTCAATAGTTCATCATATGATAAGCTGCACATTTCTGGTACCATTCTTGTGAACCTCCTCTGAACATGGTCCAGAGCCAATACATCCTTCCAGAGAAATGGTGCACCAAACTGTGCACTCTAATCCAAATGTGAACTAACCATGGACGTACAAAGCCTGTCTTTGTAAAAGCAGCTCCATTGCTTTGAGGTTCTTTTTCAGTGCCAGAGTTGATTTCCTCACTTTCTTTTAGCAGTATTTATCGTTTTGTGAGATTTTGTATTGTATTATTGGAGCAAAACAAAAACAAAAACAATGGTCTTGTAAACAGGACAAATTTGAGAAAATGCAGAAGACGAAGTGGGAGGTCTGTCGGTGAATGGGTCTGTCTGCAAATCATTTCCTTCGAGCATCCTGTACAAACGAGTAATACGTATCGATTAGAAATTCATTTCAGGGGATTCTAGTTTGCTGAAAATATTTTTGTTCTCTGTATTCCCGATTATTTGCATTTTAGAAAGGCAAATCAGAGCGGGACTGATACTCGTAATGGTCAGTTGCTGGGGAGGATGACAGAACAAAGAGACCTTGGAAGTGCAGGGTCACTGTTCCTTGAAAGGGGAATCACAGATAGAGAGGATAATGAAGAAGCTGATTTGCGTGCTTTCCATTATTGGACATAGCATTGAGTATACAACGTGGGATTTCATGTTTCTGCTGTACAGGACATTGTTTAAGCCACATTTGGAATATTGTGTGAAATTCGGAAATCCCTTGCATTGGAAGGAATTTATAAAACTTGAAAACTTTCAGAAAATATTGACAAGGATGTTGCCAGGGTTGCAGGATTTGAGCAAGGTGGAGAGGTTGAAAAGTTTGATGCTGTTTTCGTGGAATTTTGACGGCTGACGGTAATCTTGGAGATGTTTACAAAGTCAAGAGGGACATGGCTAAGATATTTTCTGTGGGAGTCCAGAACGAGAGGGCATTGGTACATGGTGGGAGGAGAAATATATAAAAGCAACTAAGGAACAACCATTTCGCACAGCGGGTGGGCATGTACGGAATGAGCTACCAGGGGACTTGGTGGAAGCTGGCACATTGTATATGAATAGGAAGGGTTTGGAAGTATATGGGCCAGGTGCTGGAACATTCGGGAATATTGTGTGTTTTTTTTCAGAATACATTTAAAATATATCATTCACCACGTTCTCCTGATCTCCTGGTTATGGTTTGCCATGATAATCCTGCTCAGGCATTTGAATGGCATAACCAGCCAATTGAGATGATTGATCATAAACACAGCCTTGATATTGGGACGTTGATGATTGGCTTATGCACAAAACATCGTTCCTCCACCTCCTTGGATGTTGCCTGATCTGCTGTGCTTTTTGACCCTGGGTTTCCAACATCTCCAGTCCTCATATTCTCCAACTGGGATTTGGCCTGAGAGAGGAAAATTATATTGGATTATCTGAAGAATTTGCAGAGCCATCATTATTGACAGTTGTAAAATGTCTTTAGGTGCAGAAAATATGTCTTCTCTGAGATAATCCGTAAGTGTACATCAGACCAGCAAAACATGCTTCTCAAAATTTCTGAAAATATCATATTATTCTCAGTGCTGCAATCCAAAATCTAAAGCTACTGATAACGCATTCATGTATCAATCCAAAGGTCCTGCTCGTCCTCTCAGGCTGCAAATAATCAAATGAAAGGAGAGCGGGAGCAGAGGAATTCACCCCAGTGCAGTGCTTCCTGAACCAAAATGAGTGAAACTGGTGTTCTCGTCATCGTCATATGATTGTCTACAGTATGGTACTGTGCAAGGCATGACGTTCAATTCTACATTGTCGACAAGGAAAATCTTTAAAATGGTTTGTAATGTTTGGTAGGCGCTCTGTAAATATCAGTTTATTTAAATCAACATACACAATATTTGCAATGAATCCTCACAGCAGAATGTTCAGCACCATCACTTTCCAGAAGGACGGAAAAAGAATGTTTACTGTGCTGGGAACTGATCATTTGAAGCGGGGGCTAGATGTGATGGCCTCAGAATTCAGCCCACTCCTTAATAAGTAACTCAGGGTGAGTATAGACAGCGAAGCTGGTCAAACAACTGAAATGTACTACTTTTATAACTAAAATGGGAAGGTTCATGTTTGACAACAGTGGTTTTATATTTTGTCGAACTCTGTCATTAGATTACAGCAGTGATCACATTTGAGATGCAGATCATTGCTCCAAAGCACCTTCTATTATCCTGAGGTATTGCAATATTATTTGTAAATATCTGTTTCGCCTGCCTGTCAAACTATCAGTCATATAGGGTCTTTCAAGATGATCTGATGTTTCATTGTCCATCGCACTGTGTATTCCTTGCAGTTTTCAACTACTTGTTGCGCTCAAAGACAAACACAACACTACAGTTTGTTTTTTACTCCACAGCCATTTATATGTATATTGTCTTTCCCTGTTTTTCTTATCTCAGTAAAACACTGCACTGGTCTTACTTTACATACAAATTGTCACTTACTCCTCCCAAGATGGTTTCTAACATGGTTTGAATGTGAATTATTCAGAAAGACACCAGCTGTAGTACGAAAACAATCATCTTCGCAGACAATACACTGTTAACATAGTTTCTCAGAGGGCTTGGCGATGTTAGCATGGTGACAGATTCCACACATGTTTATGATGTGTTCAGACACAAAAGAAGGCTGTCCTTCGTATCCTTTTCTGAAACCTTCTCGTCTCACGTTAAAAAAAGGCCCCACTTTTTTTGAAATAGTGCCAAAAGACTGGAGAATGGGAAATGTCGCCCCCTTGTTCAACATGTAGTGTAGAGACAACCTTGGTAATTATTGAACAGTGAGCCGTACGTCTCTTGTATGTTAAATTTTGGAAAATATTATAAGAGACATTTTTTACAATCATCAAGTAAGCAACACCACGGTTTTACGAACGGTGGGTCGTGCCTCAGAAACCTTATTGAAGTCTTTGTGAAGGTAGCCAAGCCGTTTGATGAGGGTAAAGTGGTGGGTGTGGTGTATATGGGTTTTAATAAAGTGTTTGTTAAGGTTTCATATCGTAGGCTATTGTGGAAATATAGAGGCACGGGAATGAGGAAGATCTACTGGTTTAGATCAGAAATTGACGAATTGGAAGAAGTCCGACGGTTGTGGCTCATGGGGAACGTGCATCCTGCAATTCAGCTAATAGTGGTGTACCGCAAGGATCTGTTTTGGTGTCACTGCTGCTTGTCATTTTTATAAATCATCTGGATGAGTGCACAGAATGATGGGTTCGTAAATTTGTGAATGATACTAAGGCTGGTGGAGTTCTGGACAGTGGCAAAGGATGTCGCAGGCTACAGAGGGACGTAGGTAAGTTGCAGAGTTGTGTTGGGAGGTGGAAAATGGAGTTTGATGCGATCACGTGTGAGGAGATTCACGTTGGAATAAGTAACAAGAACACAGATTACGGGCAAATTGGCAATATTTTTGGCAGTGTGGATGAGCAGAGAGATCTTGGCGTCCATGAACATAGATCCCTGACCGTTGTTACTCAGTTTGATCGGGTTGTTAAGATGGTGTACAGTGTGTTAGAATTATTGGAAGAGGGATTGAGTTTCGGAGCCACAAGGTTCAGTTGCAACTGTTAAAAGAAAAACTCTGGTACATAATGAATACTGATCAGAACATTATTTCAAATGGATGAAGTCACTTAAGGCACAACTGACACCAGCAGTGAGATAGTTCATCTTGGTATTGAATGAATTATTGAGCATCAATGAATTCTAAAGGCCCGACTCCACTGCACAATTGTAGGAGAGACATCAACAGCGGTTCAGACAAACTGCGGACAGAAGCACGAGCACCATCTGAACTAGAGGTAGTATCAACACACACAGCCGGCTGGTGTAGAAACGAGAAGTGAACCACGTTTATCACATCGCTTCGAATATGTTACGGAGATTTTGAAGAAGACACAAGAAATTGGCAAAGTAAAGATCAGACAGACGTAACAAAGTTTATGAGTACACGGAAGATGGTGCATCGCATGAAATGATGCATGCTTGTAAAACGCGAACAAAAAAGCGAGAGAAGATGGAAAATGATTTTCAGAAATACAATACCCAATGCGAGAAAAAAAGAAATCTTTGTTAAGAACATTGAAATCTTGACAAGACAAATTATGTAGCCACCGTCTGTATTGAGACCTGTTGAATTTTCTTGCATTCCCTGCAATGTTCAAAAGCAAGCTGTTTGTCTTAGGGCGGAGGCTCATCTGTGCCACTTTGGGTATCGCAGCACAGCAAGTTACGGCGGCATTGGTCGAATCCACCTGAGAAACTCAACCACAAAGTGCTTTCGTCGGTGCTCAGTTCAGTGAAAATAGGCCATTTATAAAGTCAACTGGTGACGTGCCATTTCTTCTTATATGGATCACATTTACTGTTGCCAGTCCAGGAAACGAATGTCTTCATTAGGGGTAATGCTCAGTGGTAATCCACATTGCAACAGGCTGATATATATAAAACACTGTGTTAAGGAGAAAACGAGAAGTGATTCAGCACCATGCCCATATATCTTATTGACAATGATGCATTATCTGTAAACAGAGGAACAGCTATGTTCGCTGTCTGTGTACCAATAATTGGAATGCTGAAATTAAATTTCTTAGAGAATGGAATAATATAGTTGTTCTGTTCGTCGAGCTGGGAATTTGTGTTGCAGACGTTGTCCCAGTCAAACTCATGTTCCTTGTCATCTGAGTGTGTGGCTGATTAGAACATTAGAACAAACTGTCTTCCCGCAAATTCAACCCCAACCCTGGGTCAGATATGTAGATGATACCTTTGTAATCATTAAAAACACAGAAATAGAGAACACACACTGGATCATCACTGCCACACTCACAGGAATCCGATTCACTAGAGAGGAAGAAAAGGACAACCAACTCCCATTCCTAGACGTGATGGTTTAGAGAACACCGAATGGAGAATTCACCACAAAGGTATACAGGAAAGCCACACACAGACCAAGTCCTAAACTACGAAAGTAACCACCCCAACACACACAAAAGAAGTTGGATCAAGACACTATTCAAAAGGGCCACAACACACTGCAGTACACCAGAACTGCAAAAAGAGGAAGAAGAACACCTATACAATGTATTCGCCAAAAACGGAGACCCCCGCAATTTCATCAACAGATGTCTAAGAGAAAGACAACAGAATGAGGACATGCCACAACCCAAAGGACTAGCCACACTACCATACATCAAAAACATTTCTGAACTGACAGCCAAACTACTGCGACCACTAAGACTCATAACAGCACACAAACCAACAGCCACTCTCAGACAACAACTCACCAGGGCGAAGGACCCGATACCCAGCATGAGAAAAACGAATGTAGTGTCCAACATCCAATGCAAGGACTGCACAAAACTCTACATAGGACAAACAGGAAGACAGCTAACGAACCGCATCCATGAACACCAACTAGCCACGAAACGACATGACCAGCTATCCTTCGTAGCCACACACTCAGATGACAAGGAACATGAGTTTGACTGGGACAACACTACTATTATAGGACAAGACAAACATAGAACAGCCAGGGATTTCCGAGAGGCACGGCACTCATCCACAGATTCAATCAATAAAGCACATCGACCTGGACCCAATATACCGGCCACTGCAGTGGACAGCTGGGACTGACAACAGGAAGCAGCAGATACAAATCACTATAAATGCCGGACGAAACATCATAGAAGCGCTTCACAGGAGGGTCCCAAGCACTGAGGATGTCACCGAGACAGGGGACGAAACGTCTGCAACACAAATTCCCAGCTCGGCGAACAGAACTACAACAACGAGCACCCAAGCTCCAAATCTTCTAAAAAACTTAGAATGGAATAATTTATGCCGTCCCTTATTTATTCAGTTGGGCACATGCGGAAATTAGCAGCTTTGATGTGGAATAAAGTATTTCTTGAAATATTACAATTAATTAACATAATTTGACTTCAGTGATCCAAAACCAACACTGAACACAATTTAAATCATCTTATTTATCCGACGTTTCAAACTTTCTAATCTCTGTTTGGTTTCCTTCCATGGCTCATCTCATAGTAACCCTCAGTCAAGGAATATATTCCAAAGATTGCATGGTATTTTGACAGTTTGAGGTAGTTTCATTCGCATCTTTTGAAAGTGTTGGCAATATCTCGCCAGTGATAAAGGGCCTGAATCTCAAACCTCAATTTAGTCTATTAAACTAACGTCTGAAAATCAAATTGCGTGTGGCAGTTACTATGGAGAAATTAATCGAAGGCAAGCGGAATAGCGTTCATTAACACAACAGAAAGTTCTCACTTGATTGATGATATTATTACCATCACGTTTCCCCTTTAAAGTTTGTCTGTGCTCTGTATTTCCGTTTCAACGAATTGCTTGAGAAGAAAGGAACATACTCATGAACTGTATCTGGTAAGCATTGAGAAGAATTGCAAACACGGCGCTCGCTGCAGGACACGATGAAATTATTTCACTGTTCTCATAATGGACTAAATAGGAATTCAGGTTAACTGAGGGATCATCTGCAATGTACATTTAAGCGGAAATGGTTTGTTACGATATTGATGGTGAACTTCGAGCCTGTACAATTAGGAAAAGGATGTAAGTTGCAGGCAGATTAACTGGATTTTGAAAACACAGATTCTGCTATCAGGTATTGCCACTTTTCACATGCACGATCAACAAGAAAAACCAACAATGTTACCGACGGTATACATAATTTACGTTCAGTTCTAATCGTACGGGTGAATTCTTGCAGGCTCTCCCCACCTCCCTTTCCCATTCATACAAAACTGATCATAAAATAACAGTGCTAATTAGTTTTTATATGATTCTCATACAGATATAGAACACTGCCATCTGCATTTGCATATT